>NC_061859.1:3193215-3195715 GCF_019202785.1 Penaeus chinensis
TACCAAGGACCAGGATGAAAATGACGACAAGGACGAGCAGCCACGAAGATGCACCAGGGACAACGCACGCGAGAACGAAGTGACTAGCAAGTCAAACCAGGCAAGTTGGGTCACCCTTGATCTTAGGCGCCTCGAGGGTGAGGCATTAGTAGGTGGCCGAGGAATATACCGTGTACATAACCATGATTTGTGTATGAAGTACCGCGTGGCTGCTTGCTACGTGGCTCGAGGTCCAGGGGAGAACCATCGCTTCAGCGAGGAGTAGCTGACGAGTTATCTGACTTTGTTCGGTGTAACCAGACGTGCCCTTGTTCCCGCGGGTTCAGGTCATCTCACCAGCCTTCCGCCCCCACAGGGCTGGTCGGCGCCGCGACCTCCCCGCACTCGGCACTTACCCAAGACTCGTCTCGTGTGTTACTATCACTTGTTGTACTCCTCAGAAATAAAGAGTCAAAGCCATCATACCACTATGTCTACCCCTGCATAACCAATGTTTAAAGGTCCTCTATGATGGTATTTTACACTCTCTGTCTCTGTCTCTGTCTCTCTCTCTCTCTCTCTCTCTCTCTCTCTCTCTCTCTCTCTCTCTCTCTCTCTCTGTCTCTGTCTCTGTCTCTGTCTCTCTCTCTCTCTCTCTCTCTCTCTCTCTCTCTCTCTCTCTCTCTCTCTCTCTCTCTCTCACTCTCTTTCTCGCTCATTTTCTTCGCCTAACAGTAAAACCTCCAACAACAAAAACTGTCATGTTAGTTTCGGTTTCGGTTTCTTTGGTTACAGCCAAACATTTTGTATTACAGCAAGGGAGTTCTACTCTGTAACTCCTCCTCACACCAAAATGCATCGTGAGTAAATCAGGGCCTTCTGGATGAGGAGAGAAGAGGCTTCGGTTTTGTGTTTCAACCGCTCGTGGCTTCGGTTTTGCTACTTGAGCGATAATGGCTTCAGTTTTGGCTCGACCGCTAACGGCTTCATTTTTGGCTCCTGGTCGTTGGTGGCTTCATTTTTGGCTCGACCGCTATTGGCTTCAATTTTGCTTCTTGATCGCTAGTGACTTCATTTTTGGCTTTTGACCGCTAGTGGCTTCGCGTTTGCTTCTTGACCGCTCGTGGCTTCAATTTGTGTCCTTGGCTGCTAGTAGCTTCAATTTTTGTTCCTGACCGCTAGTGGCTTCGGTTTAAGCTTGGCTTCAGTCCTTAGGGTGTTTCCATCATATGAGAGAACGTATTAAGACCAGTCTCTGAGGGGCAACGTTATCTGTACAGACGACGAACGATTAAAATGTTGCAATCATTTCTCATCTAAATAAAACGAGCTTAAGTTTCTGTTAGAACTAAAAACCGACGTCATTTTCATACATGATAACTCTTATTGTCTAATTATCACGATAGGTAACTTAGAGCGCATTTTTGTGGACCTGTGATTTCATTATTATTGTTCTGCTGTTTTTCCTAATATCATATCGATATTACCATAATTCATGTTCTTACTGTCATTCATTTATTTTGTTATCTTTACTGATTGTTATTCTCTTAGACAGGTATCAGTGCTTAAATCAGTATAAGTGGAATGTAAAATAAAATATATAAAAATAATGGCAATAAAACGCACTTTAATGTCTTTGTTTCAATTTAATATATCATGTGAAATCATACATCATCAAATTTTCAATCATCAAAAGCGCCATAACAAGAATTTGTTTTTGCCTATGTGAGTGCGTGTGTGTGGGTATGATCGCGCGCGCGTGTGCGTGTGTGTGACTATCTGTGGCTGTGGCTGTGGCTGTCTGTGCCTGTGCCTGTGCCTGTGCCTGTGCCTGTGCTTGTGTCTGTGTCTGTGTCTGTGTCTGTGTCTGTGCCTGTGTCTGTGTCTGTGTCTGTGTCTGTGCCTGTGCCTGTGCCTGTGTCTGCGTCTGCGTCTGCGTCTGTGCCTGTGCCTGTGCCTGTGTCTGTGTCTGTGTCTGCGTCTGCGTCTGCGTCTGCGTCTGCGTCTGTGTCTGTGCCTGTGCCTGTGCTTGTGTCTGTGTCTGTGTCTGTGCCTGTGCCTGTGCCTGTGCCTGGGTCTGTGCCTGTGCTTGTGTCTGTGTCTGTGTCTGTGTCTGTGTCTGTGCCTGTGCCTGTTCCTGTGCTTGTGTCTGTGTCTGTGTCTGTGCCTGTGCCTGTGCCTGTGCCTGTGTCTGTGTCTGTGGCTGTGCCTGTATCTGTGCCCGTATCTGTATCTGTATCTGTGGCGGTGTTTATGTCTGTGTCTGTGTCTGTGTCTGTGTCTGTGCCTGTGCCTGTGCCTGTGTCTGCGTCTGCGTCTGCGTCTGCGTCTGTCTGTGTCTGTGTCTGTGTCTGTGTCTGTGTCTGTGTCTGCGTCTGCGTCTGTGTCTGTGTCTGTGTCTGTGTCTGTGTCTGCGTCTGCGTCTGTGTCTGTGTCTGTGTCTGTGTCTGCGTCTGCGTCTGCGTCTGTGCCTGTGCCTGTGCCTGTGCCTGTGTCTGTGTCTGTGCCTGTGCCTGTGCCT
>NC_061859.1:3220715-3223215 GCF_019202785.1 Penaeus chinensis
GTGAGTGTGAGTGAGAGTGAGAGTGAGTGAGAGTGAGTGTGAGAGTGAGTGTGAGAGTGAGTGTGAGTGTGAGTGTGAGAGTGAGTGTGAGAGTGAGTGTGAGTGTGAGTGTGAGTGAGAGTGAGAGTGAGAGTGAGAGTGAGAGTGAGTGAGTGAGTGTGTGAGTGTGTGTGTGTGTGTGTGTGTGTGTGTGTGTGTGTGTGTGTGTGTGTGTGTGTGTGTGTACATATGTATGTGTGCATTTGTGTGGCAGTTCACAGTAGAGACTACTGCAGAATTTTACATTAGTTTCATTTACTTAGATGAGAAATTTAAATTATATGGTGTCCTGGTGAAAAATGAAATATAAAACTATTTTCTATAAGGACAGAAAATATATAGGCCTTATCACTTTCTTAAATGATAACTGTCATCTCTTGAAGTATATCCAAAAGACAGTAACTTTAAAACAAACAATAATTTTTGGTTCAAATAACCACTTGTGGTCTATGCCAGTTGCTGCAACATGATAATCAACTCTTTGTCATATCTTATTTAAGATATACAACTTTTGTTATAATAATTCTAAAATAATGCTTTGCATCAATGATTAGCCAGGTCAAGGCTATAAATATTGGTAAAGATATTTAAATAGCTAGTAAAAATATAGGGTATTTAACCAGAGGTCATTAAGAAATATGAAAAAACTAGTTTCTTACCTTTCAGGAAGTATTATTAATTCTAAACACAATAGCTACATGCAAAAGTATTAACACGAGTAATGAATAAGAATCACAATGAAGTAACCTCTTGAAGCTGTTCTGCAAACAAGTGCCGATGAAGATCACTATCTGTAGTTTCAGAGATGCCGTTGGCCATTTATTCACTGGAAAATGAAGTGAGTCGGGGAAGGTCCTGTGCTGGCAAGTAATCTGACCCAAGTTCTAGCTGTGGCAAACAGGCTAGAACATTGGGGGAGGATGCCTTGAGTTCACGTCTGAAGGAGTCACTTGAGATTTTGCTGCATGGTTTTTGCTGTCCAGTGTCTTTGGCTTGGGTGGTTCGTTATTCTTTCTGCCTTCCGGGTCTCGGATTCACAGGAAATGAGATTGAAAGATGTGTCTTTTGACCTGAAGAGTAAAATTGCTTTCATCAAGTAGAGGAATGATTACAAAATTATTTTAGGATTCAAGAAAAGATGTATTGACTTTTTCCTGCTAAAAGTTCCTTCTTAGTGCATCTTCCCCACACATTGTCATTTTCAACTTCCATCTCCTACAGCTTCTCCTCTGCTTTCTACTTCTTTTGTGCTGCTGCCACCTCTTCCTCCTCCTCCTCCTCCTCCTGCTCCACCTGCTCTTCCCCCTCCCTACTCTTTTACTTCCTCTCCCATCTTCCCTTCCTATTCCTGTTCACCCTTCTCATCTTCCTCCTACTCCCCGTCTTCCCTTCTTCCTTTCCCTCAATCAATTCTGTGTTTTTCTCCTCCTTTCCCTCCTCTTCCTCAGCTCTCATCCGCTTCATCCATTTTCCTTCTCTAAATCTATGAAACTGCAATGCAAGGTAATTGATATATGGCAGTGATATGTATCAGCAGTTTAACTAAAGGAATTACAATGGTAATCTCTTGTATACATATACGTAAGGCACCTTTGATATTAATGATAAGAAATAAAAGAAAGAAAAAAATAAAACCAAGAAATAAGAGATGAAGAAGGGCTTCCTTTATGTGGTTGCCTCAGAGGGGCCATATTTATGATAGAAAAATGCCTTGAAAGAAAAACAAAGTTTTGATTTGCGGGGAATAAACAGCTCACTTGTTTGCCCTGAAATGGAAGATCCCACTTTTTTTTCTCATGGGATTCAACTCCAAATAATATTGAGATGTTGCAGGAATCTGGTGAGAATCTGCTGTATATTCCTCACCCATCCTTAAGCTTAATTTTGAGAGCATGTTTTTTGCAGGCTTTAGGATGACAACTGCTGGTTGTATGTTCAACCACATGATAACTGTTAACTACAGAAAGATAAATTTAAAAGATGCTTTGCTTAAATAAACTATTACACATGTAGACATGTGACATGTGAAAGAGTAAAAAAAATTACCTAAAGCATTAATATCAACTATTCTTAGATAAATCACACTGTACATAATAGGTTTTCCCCTCTTTTGTGTCCTTACAAACACAAATATTTGTAAGTAAGATCATTATCATTTAACTTGCTAGTCATAGTTTTAATAATTAAAAAAAAAAAAAACTAAATGATATCCTGTCTTCACCTACACAAATACAGTGTATTTTCAAGTAACCAACACAGACATGTGCAGTGAAAAATGAAACTCACTCCTAACAAGCTATGTTGTTGCAGGAACTCATCCAGAGGGAGCTGGAGGAGGCCCGAGCCCGTGCCACGCAGATGGAGAAGACCATGAGGTGGTGGTCAGACTGCACTGCCAACTGGAGAGAAAAATGGAGCAAGGTGATTAGTAAAATTGGTAGTTAGATTGATAGATAGATAG
>NC_061859.1:3235715-3240715 GCF_019202785.1 Penaeus chinensis
TGAAAAAAATAATACATTTCACCAAAACAGATATTTATATACATTAGGTAATTTACATATAAAATTTATGATCTGACTTCTCAGATAACATAGCAAATTTATGTACACTCATACACATACTGTAGATATGACACAGACATACAAGATCATATATACATACACAGATGTATATTTTTTCTATTTTTAGTCACACTCATACAAAAATTCATGCATACATACTGTATATTTAGATATTCAGTGGCAATAACAGATGGAGGAAAAGAATATCATTTATGGTTAAAAACTGCAAACCATGCATAATATAAGAATTCATTTAGGTTCATCACAAAGACAGTGGGAAGAGATGATAATAACATAAAGATTTATTATGAGAGAATACAACTTTGTGGTTTGTGAACACCACTGTCATATGTGATAAATAGAACCTTACGCTGATAGACGCACTGCCAAGTTCGTCAAACACGCTCCTCATTGGTAGCTCAAATGTACGTGCAGTAATATTTACTGTGTATTGGAGAAGTGTGTTGGATGCCTGTAAGAACCCTTTTAGCCTTATAACTGTGGTATCTGACTGTCAGTTTCAGGCAGGAAAATGTAGGATGAAAGGAAAAGAAATGGCATAAGTTTCTCTTCTTTGGCATTATATGATGATGATGGTACAGTTGCCTCAAGAAGTTCCTGTGTACCCTTTGTGATAATTTCTCTTGATATGACACCCTCTCATTAGTAGCGTAACTTTATGGCTGAACGGGCATTCATTCTGCATTGACATTAGGTACATATGGTATGACAGATATCAGAATGGCAGGCAGCATTATGGTAATATGGGAACGGTTAGAATATCGCCAGGGGAAAAGAAAGTTTTAGAGGCAGCTGTGCTGGGACTCATTTGTTTTTTTCTGTCTTTCTTTAATTCATTCATTCATTTATGTGTTTAATTGCAGTGATATTTAAGAAGGTGTTTACTGCCGGACTTCTCCTGAATATGCAATCATTTCTATCCACTCTTCATTTTTATTTACAAGAATTGAGACTGCCAGATAAGTGTTACATATATGTGTATGTTATGTAGAGAGTTATGTTGAATCTCAAGCAAACTGTGAAGGGTTAAGACAAAGAGAAGAATGTAATTGTGTGTTCATGTTTTAGTATTTTCTTTTATTGTACAGTTTCATCAAGTTGGAGTTGATGTTTATTTATAAAGATGAACTAGAGCTGCTGTGTGCTTTTATGCAGGCAATGTGACAGTTGAGTGTGCATTTTGAAGGGAAATACTTCTTTTATCTAATGCCAACACTATTATCCCTCCATTACTCCCCCAAGTGATTAGTTTTAAGGCCATAAAATACTCATTGTCACTTTCAATGGATTTCACGGTTTTGTTACTTGTATGTTTTGTGTAATCCAACCTGAGTATCTTATCCACTTTACGTTTTGATTCTCATTTGTTCTTGACTTTTTTCAATGAACATAAAGCATCTTCTGCACATGACTGATATTTAAAACCAGATTTAAGTTTTGTTTTTTGGAAAGATATTCTAACTAGTTATTGCTGTATGAATAAGCTTTGCTACTAAACAATATATTTTTTTTGTTAATAATTATACACAGAATCTCTCTTTTCTAGTACTAGACATAACTAGCACTCTCTCTAACTTGAAATTTCATAGAATTGGAAAAGATAAAATAAGGTATTGCATAAATACAAACCCTCATCCAAAGCAATAGTTATAGAAATACTTGATAGAAATTATTTTAGCAAATTTTGCCAGCTGATTAGAAAATAGTTACAATGCAAAAGCCATCCAAACCATTACCCGTGTTGATTAGATTTCAAAAGTCCCTCCCTGAATTTTTGTATATTTAGAAAATGAGAATCAGTTTATATGAAACAATTCATCCTCATGATTGGTGATTTCTTGTAAATTTCCAGTGCTCATTGAGGTCTTGAGGAGCTGAAACTAGTTCTACATATATATATTAATACAATATAATGTGTGATTGAAGAAGAGTTCCATGTGCTAGTGCATTTATGTGACAGGTATTGTCAAAGCATGCACAGAAGATGAACCGAAATTGATTTTATATTAGGTCGCTGCATCACAGTAGGATTTAAGCCACGTTTTGTTTTCATTAGTGATGTGATATTTTATGTGTTATGTCAAGTACCACAAAGTTTGACAAAAAACAGTAACACTTCTTTACATAAGCACATAATGGAAAGGATATGTATGTAAGGCTGAAAATAGACCTGTTTTATATATAGGAGAACTATGTTGTTGATACGTTGTTTTTAGATTCTATATGAAAAGTTAATGGGTCTCTATGAACTCGTAACTTCTGTGCCAATGTTTGCATTATTATTGTTATTTTTATTCCAGTAGATCACTTTATTTTTCATTGTTTTGTGGTATATAATACACAATGTGCCAAGAATGCTTTTGAGCCATTCAGTTTATAAACAAGTAAAGATGATGGCAATAAGATTTAGCATGAAGTTTTTTTTTTTTTCTCTCTCTTTTTTTTCCAGAAAATTACTGTTGAAGTTGCTACTAGCTAATCAGCATTTCATATGATGTAGCTTATGGCTATCTATTACCATCAAAAAGAATTTAAATTATTTGCATTAAACATGTGAAAATAGAGGACCTGGAAATCAAAGTGAAACATGCAATTATATGTTTGTCAGGCTTAGAGAAGCATATCCATGGCAGGTTTCAATGGTAACAAGGGGGAACGTTAAGAAACTGTTGACTTAAATATTAGGATAGAGATATCCTTTTCTGTCCATATGGCATTCCCATAATAAATAACGATATTATTTTGATGCCAACTCCAGATTGATTATTAAAGATTGTACATGCACAATACAAGTATTAATTATTTTTATATATAGTATGAACTTTGATGCAGTGAAGTGCACCACTTACAAGATGGTCTGAACTTGAGCGCATGAGAAAACATAATTGACAAATGTGGTTAGGTGTCATTTATTTGTGTTATTATGAATATTAATCAGTATTTTATTTTTTATGTGGTTGATTAAAGAAGTAAGTGTAGTTGACCTATGGTGGAGTTCCACAATCCACTGAATGTACTATTGTGTCTTTACTGCACCATCCACTTTCAGGTAGCCTTCTCTTCTCCTTTGAAATCCTCAAGAATTGTTATACCATACATGTGCTTCCCTCTTATCTGTACATACTCCCTTTTGAAAGATAGTGCTAGTAATGACAATACTCAGGACATAGTGGCTATGATCTTTTTACTTAAGGACTGAATTCACTCACTCTTGACAGAAAGAGTCACTGGAGAAGCAAGTGACTTGTTGAAGGAGGAGAAAGAAAAGGCAAAATATGGGAATGTAATCTACACTGTAGATGGGCTAATCCATGTGAGAGTGTAATTGGTGTACCCTATTCCTGCCTATGCCTTAGCAGCATCTAAGAATTCACTCCTACACTCTTGATAACAGTGTTCCATTAAAAATCTCATCATTTGTAATACCCTAACTGTTTATTTTCTGTATATTTTTTCCTTTAGCTGTTTCATGCTAACATTAATGGACAAATGTTGGTGATAAGTGGTTTAATTAAATGCTTTATAAGCAGTATAAAATGTTTGTTATGACTGATTGAAATGTATGTAGATGGTAAAATCCTTTTGCACAGGAAATGTTATTTCACATGCTATGTATCTGTATTAACATTTCTGTATTTCTCTAAGGAGCTATAATTTTGTGCTGATAGTTTTATGCACATTTGGGTTTCATACTATCAAAACCATAGTGATAGTGTGCATAAGACTATATTTTGTAGCAAAGGCTTGAATTTTCAGTTTCTTGCACATTGCACGGTTCAGATATTGGGCTTCAAAAGTTTAGGTGAAATAATTTTTTTTTTATATAGATGTTAAGTATAGAATGTAAATTAACATTCATTGTATGGGGCTTTGCATAAGATGGGAATAAGGTGTGGATCACCTAACTGAAAGAAAACTGAACAGCTTGGTAAATAGCCTACTCCAGTAACAGTGCAAGGGATTTGTCTGCAGCTGAGCAATAACCATTATTTTTGTAGTGACTTGCATGCAAATCCCACCCCTCTCCCTCTGGCATCGGAAGGGAATTGTAGATGTGAAGTGCATGACTGTAGAACTCATAATTTGTTATAAGTTGAAACGTCAGGAGATGTACATTTATGGAAGGGAAAGTTATTGATATGATATACCATTAATTGAATGAAATTTATTAGCAGAAATCCATCAGTATGTCTAGCAATAGCTTGCATGTTTTGCAACTAAAAGATTCTTGATTTCATAAGTTGATTTACTAGACTTGTAGAAGGGAAACAAGTTTTCTGGAGTTCATGATTTAATGTCACTTAAAAAATGAAAATGGAACAGTTTTTGCAATAGGAATGTGAAATTAAAAGGTTGATAATGCTATTTTATTTCTTCTGTCATTTAATTTACTTAAAATTTTGCATTAATCTATATCTGCCCAATATGACAAGTGACATGTTTTGATAAGAAAAAAAATGTGAAAAATGTATTTTGCTTTTCAGTTAATAGGCAGTGCATACAGTATTTTTAGTTTCTTTCATTATATAATGAAATAATGAAATAAACTCTAGCCACTGTATGCTTAACTGTTTGTTGTAATTGTTCTCAAAAGCAAGCTGCATATGCCAGGAGCATTCCCATTCCAGATTCATGATTAGTTTTTTGTTTCTTTAACTGGGGCATTATAGTTTAGGTGATTAATGTTGATATTTATAGTAATTTGGAGAGCAAGAGAGATTTACACAGCAATAAAGATATGTGTTTGGTAAAGGTACTCTTCAATATTATTAGCTACTGGTGCTCAAAGAATATACAACAGGCTTTTTGGCTTTGAATGTGACTATGGATTTGGTTGCTTGTTCTGTGTAATGACAAGTTTATGATTTTTGTCTGATTATTCTCTTTTCTCCTTTGTTATCATAATTTGTATGGAGATT
>NC_061859.1:3248215-3250715 GCF_019202785.1 Penaeus chinensis
TATATACAATATATATACCATATATATACAATATATATACCATATATATACAATATATATACATATATATACAATATATATACATATATATACAACATATATACCATATATATACAATATATATACATATATATACAATATATATACACAATATATATACAATATATACAGTATATATACATATATATACAATATATATACATATATATACAATATATACAGTATATATACATATATATACAATATATATACATATATATATACAATATATACAGTATATATACATATAAATACAATATATATGCATATATATACAATATATACAGTATATATACACATATATATACAGTATATATACATATATATACAATATATATATATATATATATGTGTGTGTGTGTGTGTGTGTGTGTGTGTGTGTGTGTGTGTACTCCACCAACTTTATAATTGTATATCATTTTTTTTTTCGTCCCGTGCCCCTTCTGCAATTTTTGGGTGGAGATGAGCATACATAGAGGCTAATTCTGATCAGATGGTTGATTTTTCTAATAAGAGCAAGAATTGTGACCAAAAAATGCACAAATTGCGGAGGGAAATGTTTTAAAAATCAATAGATAAATAGATGTACCTGCCAAAAGATTCGATATAAAGAATCGAATACTGTACACAGAGAGGTATGAAACCAGGAGTTAGAAGATACTCCCACATTCGAAATATAAAACTAAATGAAAACTAAAGCCAGGTAAGTGTTTTGAGGGATTAGATGTAGTAAGGACTAATAAGGTGTAGTAAGGACTAATTAAAACTAAAAAAAAAAAAAAAAAATCCAGAAAGTCTTCGTGAAAATTGCCATAGGAGGCTGATTACTTTGGTAAAACTATACCAGTAAGTAATCGTGTTGTTCTAAAATAATTCCCTAGTAACGATAATTTTGTTTTGCCGATTTGGAACTAAATATAGTAAGTATACACACTTCACTTCACATAAACATGATTCGACAATTTCTCAATGAAGAAACTAGCCTATACCCCGAGCAATACCAAGAAAAGAATAACTGGCAACTCAACAATAACTGGAGTATTTAATCATCTGATACTTAAAAATATTTACAAATAATTGGTATTTTAAAACTGCATATACAATACTTTTTTTGTTACTGTACACCGCTTTATTTTTTAATGAAAAGAAACTTGGCTAATAGGAGTACTCCAGAGTAGCTTTTAAAATATTTCTTATTTGCTTTAGAGAAAGACGATGGTGGTTCTGAAATTAGCAAATTTCATTGAAAACGAGAAAAGTAGAAAAGTATATTATATATAGGTTTTAGATATATAAACATACAAATATGTAAATTTTAAGTGTCAGAATAGATATTGAAAAAATAAATTGGCGAATCGGTGATTTGGTGATTTGAATGCAGTATCGAAATGTATAATTCAGTCATGCGCACACACACACACATCTATATATATACATATATACATTCATATATATATATATACATTCATATATATACATATATACATTCATATATATATATACATTCATATATATACATATATACATTCATATATATATATACATTCATATATATACATATATACATTCATATATATATATACATTCATATATATACATATATACATTCATATATATACATATATACATTCATATATATACATATATACATTCATATATATACATATATACATTCATATATATACATATATACATTCATATATATATACACATATATATACATATATACATTCATATATATACATTCATATATATAATATATATACATATACATTCATATGTATATACATATATACATTTATATATATATACATATATACATATATATACATATATACATTTATATATATACATATATACATATATATACACATATATACATATATATACACATATACATTCATATATATATACATATATATACATATATACGTTCATATATATACATATATACGTTCATATATATACATATATACGTTCATATATATACATATATACATATATACATATATACATATATACGTTCATATATATATACATATATACACATTCATATATATACATATATACACATTCATATATATACATATATACTCATTCATATATATACATATATACACATTCATATATATATATATATACACATTCATATATATACATTCATATATATACATATATATACATTCATATACATATATATACATTCATATATATACATTCATATACATATATACATTCATATATATATACATTCATATATATATACATTCATATATATACATTCATATACATATATACATTCATATATATATACATTCATATATATATACATTCATATATATATACATTCATATATATATACATATATACATTCATATATATATATACATTCATATATATATACATTCATATATATATACATTCATATATATACATATATATATTCATATATATATACATT
>NC_061859.1:3275715-3280715 GCF_019202785.1 Penaeus chinensis
ATTTCCGGGAAACTGGGGTACGTCCCAGGAAGAGATGTGTCACTTAGGCTACTTGTTACTTACAAAGATACACATTTATACATATTTACATATTTGCATATTCATATACGTAAAGCTACAGCGGAAATCATTATCGTGTAAGTAATAGCTAGTTCATAATGGTACACATTTATATAATGGCAGTCAGTATACAAAGTATAGCATAGCATATAGGTGACGTTGAAACCATTTTAAAGTGCCGATTTAGAGTGATTCATGTAGCAGTTCATTTGATAGAAACAGGAATGATTAGCATTTATGTACATTTGTATACATATACTTTACAGGTAACCAATGATAAAAGTAAATTGTGAACTGAAACTAATATTCTAATGAAAGCAATTCCTTAAGTGCTCTTTTTAAAATTGCCGTACCTAGGGCAGGTTCGGACAATATTGAAGATGGTAAATGTTCCCTACTTTTAAGTCCTGGAAGACAAGAAGCTAATGGAGAGGGTTGAATGCCAATTTGGATGTGTGGTTATTCCTCTTGACTGGAATATTGTAAACAGTGCCATTGTTTTGGGCATTATGGAGAGAGTGATTATGTCTTGTGATACTGCTAGCTCTTTGAGTGGTTTTTGTTCTATTTGCCTTTACTTAACAGGGTTGTAATTCCGTAGAGTGCTCGGCAATAGCTGGACAATGTTTATTTATGCAATCGTAGTTCAAATCTGTCTTGGTTTTGTCCATAGAAGAAGAAAAGGAAAATAAAAATTGTCTAAACTATGTTCCGATGTGGATGAGTAACAGCTAAATATATAAGTACATTTTACAGGAATTTCCGATCATGTTTGGTACACAAGACTAGGCCTACACTGTTTATATACTTTTCCAGTTATGTATGGATGGAACAGCCACTTAATTAGAGGATAAATGAGTGTTGTAAGAGGGCAGGGGGTGTTATTCTTTAGCAGAAAAGAAATGAACATTGTACACTGTGGTTGCCTAGGTTACACATTTCCCATTTTAGTGTTATGATGTCGTGTTGTGTCGTAAAAAATAAACTAGTTTAGGCTCTAGGTGTAGGGTAGCAGCCTTGTGGTCAAAAAAGTGGCTTTAACCAGAATTATCATCCTTTTCTTTTTGTCTTTCTCTCTTTCTTTTCCTCTTTTTTTTTAATGTTCCCAACTTTCTTAGTGCTGTTTAATATCATCATGATTATATTTTTTAGTGTCACCAAAGCTTGCTTGTGAGTGGCATCTTTTTCACATGCCAGTGCAAGGTTTCATTACATCTAAGTCAATTGTTATTATCATGAATCATACCTTATATATATTTATACCGGCGAGTTGGAGGAGGAGGAGGGCTTGAGTGAAGAAGGGTTGGTTACAAACAGTCCATTAGTAAGCAAAAATTGTTTTTATTTATTTTTATAGGACGACAGTAGAGCATGGATTTTTTTCCACTAAAAAAAATCTGACATTATTAACAAATGCATGTTTATTGACAATGAAAATATATGTTCAGAATTCATGAGAATCTGTCAGTGTGTGAAAATTAAACAAAGGTACAGGTTCATTTTAGTTTTCCTTTTTTACATACATCTGAAGAGACATGTATGTAATGATCCTCTTTAAATGTTTGGTGCATGTTTTATAAAGATTTTTTTACATGTAAGAGATGTGCTTACAATTACAAAGTGAGGACAGTGTTTGCATATTTCAACCATTTGTTGTATTTTTAGGTTGATGTGTACAAACTGTTTGTAACCTTAACCTTTTTCACTTGTTAGTAGGTCTTGTAATAAAATATATTTCCATTTCATTGTTTGCTTTGCCTAACATTGTTGATGCATAAAACTGTATAAGTGCTCACTCTCTTTCTATCTCTGTCTGTCTGTCTGTGTCCATCTGTCTGTCTGTCTGTCTGTCTGTGTGTGTGTGTGTCTCTGTTTGTCTGTCTGTCTGTCTGTCTGTCTGTCTGTCTTTCTACACACACAATGAGTTTCTTTGTATAATAATATATGTATATGTGAATATATATATATATATATATATATATTCAAATATACATATATATATATATTCACATATACATATATATATATATATATATATATATATATATATATATATATTCACATATACATATATACATATATATATATATATATATATATATATATATATATATATATATTCACATATACATATATATATATATTCACATATACATATATATATATTCACATATACATATATATATATATATATGTATATATATGTATATGTGAAATATATATATATATATATATATATATATATATATATATATATATATATTTACACATACATACATAATATATATATGTATATATTTTTTCACAAATACATATATATATATACATATATAATATATATATATATATATATATATATATATAGATATATATATATATAATATATATATATATATATATATATATATTCACATATATATATATATATATATATATATATATATATATATATATATATATAATGTATATGTGAATATATATATATATATATATATATATATATATATATATATATTATATATATATATTATATATATATATATATATATATATATTATATATGTATATATATATAAATATATGAAAAAATATATACATATATATATTATGTATGTATGTGTAAATATATATATATATATATATATATATATATATATAGAGAGAGAGAGAGAGAGAGATTTAGATATATATATAATAATATAATACTATAGATATATGTGTGTGTGTGTGTGTGTATGTGTATATATATATATATATATATATATATGTATATATATATTTATATATGTCTATATTTATATTTATACATATATATATGTATATATATATATTTATATATGTCTATATTTATATTTATACATATATATATATGTATATATATATATTTATATATGTCTATATTTATATTTATACATATATATATGTATATATATTATACATATATATTTTTATATATAAATGTGTGTATGTGTGTATTATATAATATATATATATACACAGTATGTGTGTACATAAATATATATATATATATATATATATATATATATATATATACACTTTCTTATCCTTCCCTTCTCGTCTCCTACTTTTATTCATAAACTTCAGATTTATGTAAAATACGTTTGATTTTGGAAATACCAGTACCAATTATTAAGTCTGAAATTTAAAATTATGTATAGTAGCAGTCTTCTGAACAACATTTAACTGTATATTTTATATATATTTTATTTTTCATTTTTGATGTGTCATACATTTCACTAAATAAAACTGCATATTATGTACACACAAATTAAAGTATTAGTGGTAAATGAGAAACTTGAATATGTATGTATTTAATTAACAGGCTGGAATTAATTAGCAATTCATTATATACATGTGCATTAATTACATTTCTTACAGTAAATATGATACACAGCGTATCTAAGGTCTAAAATTTCTTAATAACAATGGTTTTAAGCTTTTAATTGTTTTTTGTTTTTATTTTATTTATTTTTTGTTTGTTTATTCTAGCACCGAAGATAAAAGCCTAATGAATCGTTTCAGATTTGCAGAGAAAAATTTACCTTTTTTTTTTTTTTTCTTTTTTTTTTTCCTTTCTTTTTCTTTTTTTTTTTTTTGTATTACTGAATGGAAATAGTATTTACTCGTATTTGATGCTTGTAAGATATTTTTTATATAAGTACATAATATGGAATAATTGGAAGTCTTGAATTGTAAATGTTTATAAGACATGTTCACTAATATCTGATGAGAAATAACAAATTTTTTCTCATGTAATGCTTCAAAAATATTCTCACCAGCATCCGATAGGGAACCTTTTATATTCAATGGTTGTATAAAATACTTTATAAGTACCTCAAAGGAAATAACAGGAATTCTTTCGTATCCAATGCTTGTTACATTACGCCGTGTGATTTGGGTAAAAACCTGAGAATGATTTTCTTTTGGCATATTTCTGAGCTACAGGGAGATCTACAACTGAGTTTTCTTTTAACACTTTCGACAGGAAGTGTTAGAATCTTTGGTTATAAAATTACTCTACATACATTAAGAATCTAATAAATATAATTCTAGCAATATAATTATATCATGTAGTTAAAAATTCCATCTACTCGATATAAATTGAGAAATAGCCTATAGACAAAAAAATCATAGCACCTGTATATAAATATATTCCTAATTTCTATTAAGAAAACGACTCTAATAAAAGTCACGAACCTACCTAATTACAATGCTACTACTTCCTTTTAAAAAGCCTCCTAATTTTACAAATTCCAAGCTACCACTGACTTCCAGAAGCTAAAGTGTGTCTGAATTTATCCACCGTCGACTCGTACACCTTGAGATCTTCCTGACGCATTCGAAGCAGCAAGTCGATGTGTTGGCGGAGCAGCTCGATCTCTTCTCTCGCCATGTCAAGCCTGGGGATTTGGAGATGCGGGGTGAATAAATCGGAGGGGGAGAGGGAGGGAGGGAGGGAGGGAGGGAGGGAGGGAGAGAGAGAGAGAGAGAGAGAGAGAGTGAGTCAGTCAGTCAGTCAGTCAGTCAGTCAGTCAGTCAGTCAGTCAGTCAGTCAGTCAGTCAGTCAGTGAGTGGTGTGTATGTGTGCGCGAAACAGAAAAAAAACTATCAGTTTACACAGTTATAATCATTATGTAGATACGGGTGTTTTAAAGTAATTAAACAACAGGAAATCTAAATATGAATATTCTTTTACACGCAAAACTTCGGGAAATATTGCTGAATAATAACTATAATTCACCAATTACATGCAACTATCAACAGCTCGGACTTCAAAACATTTTCTCAGTTCGCAGAAGCACTTTTTACTTTATCCAAAAACATGCACAAACAATTTGCAAATCAAGTAGGAACAGTCAACTAGCCTTTGAACAATTCTTTTTAAACGCAAATAAGACCATTTTTTCTCTTTCTGCCTC
>NC_061859.1:3295715-3303215 GCF_019202785.1 Penaeus chinensis
TCAAATGGAAAGATCGGTATAAACACGTGTATTTACATTTTTTTCTAAATATATATATATTTTTTTTCATACATTTTCTGATATATGTAGCTAGAAGGATATACGGAAGAAGGAAGAAGGAAGAGAGAAGAGAAATGAATAAGAGAATTATGAAATGTTAACAATGTGATATTGATATGAAAGAAGGGAAGAAGAAAAAGGAAGAGAAGAAGAGGTAAGGAAAACGAAAAAAGTGACACAATGAGTCAGATTCAAGAGAAACAGAGGATGGAAGAGGAAGTAAGAGAGAAGAGAAAAGAGAGATTAATAGCAGAACATCAAATCATGCATACGTTATCAATACTTCTCAATACGAATACATGGTCAAAGAAAACGAGAGGAAGGGAGATAGATTAACCTAATAAATCAAAGACAAAGCAGAAAATCAGAGAACGGGAGAATAAAGAGAAGAGAAATTGATAACAGAATATCATACTAGAAATTCGTTAAAAAATACATCGATGCCTTTGCTAGGGAAGGAAAATGGGTTTATATGGCCCATCATGTGAATTAACAGCCGCATGTTTCTGTTTACACTGTGCTTGAGGGAAATAAAAACACGGGCAGAAAATAGGAATAAAATGGAAGGGCTGTAAATGAATAACGGAAAATAGGGTTGAAACTAAAAAGACTGTGAAAACATAGCGGAATATAGTATTGGAACTGAAAGGCTGTGAAAATATGGTAAAACATAGGATTGAAAACGAATGACTGAATCAGTGATGGAAAAATAATGGAACAAAAAGAAAAGAAAAAGAAAAAGAAAGAAAGAAAGAAAAACGTAATTAAAACTGATCGGCAGTGGTCGTGAAAATGAAACTGAAAGACTGTGAAAAGAACAATGGACCAAGAACTGAAGCTGAAGAGATCTGAAAACGACGGAGAAAGGAAAATGGAGACCGAAAATATAATGGTGGATATTTCTGAAACCGAAATGATTTCAATATTGTGATCGAAAAACGACTAAAGTTTAAAAGCCCGTGAACAGAACGGTGGTCGAAGATTGGATAGTGAAAGCCTGTGAAACCTATAATTAAAACGATAAATAAAGGTGAATAGATAAAGTGGAAAGCTATGAAAAGGAGGTTGGAAAATAGTTGAAACTTGAGTGTGAAAACATTGGTGGAAATATATGTGTAAACCGAAAGACTGTCAAATTGAAATAAAGTTGAAGATATAGGCCCATGACTCAAAAATGTCGAGGTGTTGTAAACTCTGTTGTAAACATAGAAATAAGCATCAATCAATATATTTTGTGTTCAACGATGTTGGCGCGTGACGTCACAGCGCTACCGGAAGGAGAGAAATAAACAATGAATCAAAGACGAGGAAAATTAATAATATAAGAAATAATGAATAAGAAAAAAAAAAAACAAGGAATGAGAAATGGCAATGAGAAATGTGTATATATGTGTGTGTGTGTGTGTGTGTGTGTGTGTGTATAAAGAGGCGAAGATAGATTTGACAGGTTGGTTATAATTACCACTTGATATTTGATAGGGTGCTTATGATTACAGACAAATTGTCAGGATGGAAATGATGGTAATCTGAGAAATGACAAGCGACGATGATGATTATTTTAGAAATGACAAGTTGATGATAATTGATTACAAGCTTACAGGTTGGTGGTTAATAATGATTCGATAATTGAGTGGTTAATAATGATTGGTGACAATCTGATAGTATAGGAATTGTACTGATTTTAATAACTGACAGGTTATTGACAGTTTATGACAAGTTTGACAGGATAAGGATGAAAACTGACTGAAATACAACATTATCATTCGAACATGTTGCATTTAGTCAGTCCAACCCACCTGTCAGGCTGTCAAGTTCATCTCTGTCATTATAAAAAAACAATGAGCATAGTATCCCACACTGACGAGAGGAATGTTGACCCATGATTCCAACGCCGACATTAGCTCATTCATTGCAACAGTTGACACCCACATATATATATAATTTTTGTTTGTTTGTTTGTTTTGCTTACATTAATAGTAGTTGTTACCCTCCCTTTCTCTTCCTTTCCCAATCTACATGCAATACAGTTAAAAGTATCTATCCTTCTTTCCCTCCTCTTCCTTTTTATCGCCCATCCCTCCCACCACGAAATATGCAAATCTCCCAAGTGGTAATGCAGGCTGGCAGGTAATCTATTTACACTGTAGCGTAATTCGCACTCCGATATTCCAAGTGGTGGAATAATGAGGTGGTTGGAGCGGCGATACCGGAGAGGGGGGGAAGAGGGGGAGGGGAGGGAAGGAAATGGGGGAAGAAGAGGGGTAGGGGGAAGGAAATGGGTGGGGAAGTGGGGGGGGGGAGGGAAGAAGAGGGGGTGGGGAGGGAAGAAGAGGGGGAGGGGGAAGGATATGGGTGGGGGAAGAAAGGAGAGGGGAGGGGAAAGGGGGAGGGGGAAGGAAATGGGTGGGGAAGTGGGTGAGGGGGGAATGGGGAAGTGGGTGAGGGATGGAAAGGGGAAGTGCGTGGGGGAGGGAAAGGAGAAGTGGGTGGGAGAGGGATAAGGAAAAAGGAGAGTGAGGGGAAAGGGGAGGGGGAGGGGAAAATAGGAAAGGTTGGGGAGGGGAAAGGAATGAGGGAGAGAGTATTTGAGGTGGAGTGTGAAGGGTAAATGGAGGGGGAAGGAAAGCGGGAGAAAGTGGGGAGGGGAGGAGGGGACGGAAAAAGAGGACAGATGGGGAGGGGGGAGGAAAGTGAAAGGAGAGGAGAGGTGACGGGGAAAGAAGGAAAGAAAACAAGGAAGTGAAGATAGAGGAGGAAGGTGGGAGGAGGATGGGAAAGAGGGAAGGGAAGAGGGTAAGAGGGGAAGAAAGAGATATTTGAGGATACACGTAGCCTGGAGAAAGAAAGAGGGAAAGAGGAAGATAAGGAATAAAGATGAAGAGAAAAAGGAAGGAAGGAAAGGGGAAGAGAAAGAGGAAAGATAAAAAAAAGAAGAAGAGAGGAAAAGGAAGAGAGAAAGAGGAAGACAAGAGAGTAGCAATAGAAAAAGAAGATAAATGAGAAAAGGAAGAAATAAGGGAAAGGCAAGATAAGTGACTACTCGAGCAAAAAGGAAAGAAAAGATAATGAAGAATAGGCAACCCAAAAGACTAGAAAGAAGAGAGAGGAGAAAAAAGGGAAGACAAGCGAAGAAAGAAAGATAGAGAGAAGAACACGAGGGTGGAAGAGGGAAGGAGAAAGACGAAGAGGGAGATAGGGAAAGAGAAGGAGGAAACTGTAGAAAGGAAATAGACACCTGCGCTGCTGCATCGTTTGCATAAATCCTCAGTGATGGAGCGTCCTTCCTTCAGCTAAATATGCTACATGTGATCATTTCATATTCAGTGTTTTTTTTTTTTTTTTTTTTTTTTTGTCATGATCAGTTGCGGGGGATAATCTATCGGGACTATTCATGTGCAGATACATAGAGGAAAACGTTTTTTCTTATTTCTTTTTCCGTTATTTCATTTTTCTTTTTTCCTTTTTTGTGTGTTTTTTTTCTTTCTTTCTTTTCCCTTAATTTTGTTTCTACTTTTTCCCTTTCTTCTTCTTCTTTAATCTTCTCATCTTCCTCCTTCTTTTTTTCTTCTCCTCCTCCTCCTCCTCCTTCTTCTCCTTTTGCTTCTTCTTCTTCTTCTTCTCCTTCTTCTTCTTCTTTTTCTTCTCCTCCTCCTCCTTCTTCTTCTTCTTCTTCTTCTCTACTTCCTCCTCCCCTTTCTTCTTAATCGTCTTCTTCTACTTCTTTAAATCCATCATACGACCAGCTCAGTAAACCCAAGACTATCGTATATCAAATATATATTATCTATGTTATTGTTGTTTTATTCATTATCACTACTATCATCTATCATGTTTCGTTATCATTATCATGGTTATTTTTAAGCATCTTTGGGAATAATCTAAAAAAGAAAAAGAAAAAAAAAAAAAAAAAAAAACATGGAAAGCGCATGGCGAATAGCACTCACAATATATTAAAAAGTTTCTACTCTTGACTACAACTAGCTTTTGTAGACAGAGTGAAACGTACAAATATAATGCGCATATCAAAATGAACTCGAGAGGAAAAAGGGATATGGTAATGAAGCTGGAAATGCAAAGCGGACATGCTGTATGCTTGCGTTTTGTATGATGTGAGGGATTTTGATCAATAACGCTGTAGTTTCGAATATTACATTATCGATATTGTTTTTTTTTATTGTTATTATTATTATTATTATTATATAATTAAAATTATTGTTATTGATATCATTATTATATTATCAAGATTATTGTTATTGATATTATTATTATTATTATTATTATTATTATTATTATTATTATTATTATTATTATTATTATTATTATTATCACTATTATCATTATCAGCATCATCATCATTATCATTTCAGTTCTTATTATTAGTTGTAGTATTTTTATAAGTATTATTATCGTTGTCATGATAATCATTATAATTAACATTATTATTTTGATGGTGACGATCATAAGCACCATTAGTTCTACCATATTTCTTATCATTTCTATTAATTTTCTTGATACCATTAATATATTCAAGCCAGAATAAGCTTTGATAGGATATTTTTACTTAAAAAGACCAATATTTCCTAAATCACAGGCGACGAAAAAAAATTAACGAGTCCCACTTAGGTCCGAACCGTCAAAGAAAATGGAGGAAGATGACAAAGTCGCCATCGTCTCGAAGGTTTAATTCATAAAACTGCATAAACAATAACCAAAAATAAAAAAATAATAAAAAAAATAATTATAAATAAATAAAAGGAAAAAAAAGGAAGAATCTCACCTTGTCTACAAATATGATTTACGGAGTAGCTGCCACACGCTAATTTTCGAAAATTATATATGCGCGTTTCCCATTCTCCCGTGTTGTGTTTCGAAATGCGTTGGTTCGATGCCTCGTTTGCTCATTTGTCGCAGAGTGAACCAGGCAGGCTTGGATTGTCTCCAGTTTATGGTGTGTGTGTGTGTGTGTGTGTGTGTGTGTGTGTGTGTGTGTGTGTGTGTGTGTGTGTGTGTGTGTGTGTGTGTGTGTGTGTGTGTGTGTGTGTGTGTGTGTGTGTGTGAGAGAGAGAGAGAGAGAGAAAGAGTACGTGTGTGTGTGTGTGTGAGAGAGAGAGAGAGAGAGGGAGAGAGAGAGAGAGAGAGAGAGAGAGAGAGAGAGAGAGAGAGAGAGAGAGAGAGAGAGAGAGAGAGAGAGAGAGAGAGAGAGAGAGAATGTGTGTGTGTCTGTGTCTGCGTGTGCATATATATATATATATATATATATATATATATATGTATATATATCGAAATAAGTATAAATACAAGCATATATATATATGCTCATATTTATTCATTTATTTATATACTTATAAGTACATTTATTCATTTATTTATATACTTATAAGTACATTTATTCATTTATGATAGTTATACATATATGCACATACGAACATTAGCTTACATATATATACGCATAAAGATCTTTACATCCATTTTCCTCTTGCATCGTTGGCGTAATATGATGAATATGCTAAATAAGCAATTGTATGTTTAATGCACACCCAAACACACGCGTCGCCATTCCATCACGACAAAATGGCAGCTCCAAGTTAAATTCCACCAAATTGCCATTTCTACGCACGTGCGACGGCGAAATCAGCTGGAATGTTAATGAAAGCAATGGAAAACTTGTCGAATTAACACTGCTGTAGCGACGTCCCCTGTAGACTCGTTTGAAGTAAAAGTTTTTTTTTTTTTTTACCGGTTAGTGCTCGGGTTTTAAACCTTCGCTAAACTGTGCTGGATGAGTTTTAGTGGCCTGAAGTTGTTGTTGTATGTTGCATTTTCATGGATGTTTATGGAAAAGAAATATTGTGAAAAATATATTTATGCATACAATTGTACTGAAATTGCTGATTTGAAATATCCTTGCAATTAAAATGATTAAGATATAGGTATAAATTGATTATAGATCCTACACAGTTTGCAAGAGTTTAGTGACCCCTTTTTTAGAGTTCACGAAGTTCCTGGAATAATGTTTTATTTCTTTATGATTTTTTCTCTCAGGCTGTTTGATACCGATATGCAAGGAAATGTTTCAATGTAAAAACGTCACGCTTGCCGTAAAAGTTGGAAATTCATGATAATGAGAGAGGGAGAAACACGCGCCAACTTTCGGTAAAAGATAAATAGATAAAAAATGATAACGGTAATGACGATAAAAAAAAAAGTCAAAACAATACTATTTTCTTTCGTATCTAAAAAATAAACACGCCAGCTTTCTTTCAAATACTCCCTGCTTAAAAAATACGAGAAAGACAATGATAATGAACATGTAACAGCTGAAAACCAAATTTTCTTTGAAAGCTAGTTTATTATTATCATCACCTTCACAATAACAGTGATAATGATAATAAAAATAATAATAATAATAATAATAATGATAATAATGATAATAATAATAATAATAATAATAATAATAATAATAATGATAATAATAATGATAATAATAGTAATAATAATGATAAAGATAATAATGATGATGATAATAGTAATGGTAATTCAATACCATTATAATTATTATTATCATAAATTATTATTAGGATTGTTACATTACTATCACACAATGTTATCAATACTATCATCCTCACCATTTTATCATCACTATTGACATTAATAAAAAAAAAAATAATAATAATTAAAGTTTCCCCAAGTCCTTTCACCATAAACCCGCGTTAACCTCCTGGTGGGTCGTTAACGATTCACAATAAAAGTCTTTTTTTATGGTCATTTATCTTTTTTCTTCTTTTTTTATGGTTCAGAGGCATCTTCCATCAGCTGAGATTGTTCCGTTGATTGGTTGATATCATCTGTCCTTTTTTAATGTGTTTTTATCTTTTATTTCTTATTTCTTATTCTTTATTGGTTTCATTTAACATTTTTGGTGTCATTTTTGTACCTTACTTTATTTGGTTATCTGGGTATTTATTTCTAATTTTTTTAGTTATCTGATTTTGTTTTCATCTGTTTATCACTTTTCTTTGTTATTTACTTATTTCTTATCTGTTTTTAATCTGGGTCTATCTCTTTAAATATTTGTTTCGTAAGACCGAATCAATAGCGATTTTTTTTTTCCCTTTCGTCTCTCCTACGAACCTCGATTTTTTTATCAGTCACATTATTCATCAAACTATCATCAACTTGAAAAAAAAAAACTAAAGAGATCACGTATATCACGTATAGAATATTTCGAAAAATTTGCCGAGCGAGAAATTCAATTTTCACGTGAGAGTTTTCAGGAAGAGGGTTAGTTTATTACCAGCCATGTGTTCTTGTTTCAGAATTTTGTTTGTCGAGCGCAAAGACACGTAAAAAAAAAAGATTGGTTGCTTGCATTTGTTTGATGATGCACCGTCAGTATCGAATAAGAACGCCCGAAAAAAAGACAATAAAACAGTGATAAAT
>NC_061859.1:3315715-3323029 GCF_019202785.1 Penaeus chinensis
TATAAAGTTCCTTGTGTATTTACCCATATCCTCATATAAATTCATCCTTTTACTTACGTATTTACCCACATAATGAGTTTATAAGGTCCATGTATATTAACCCATATCCTCATAGAATTTCGTCCTTTTACTTACCTATTTGACCACAAAATGTGTTCATGGGGACCTAGCGTGGCGAGCTGGAACTAGAGTAAACACACAAGCAATAGAGTAATATAGTCTTACCGTCGCTGGTTCTGACTGTACATATTTTATCACGTGGCTTACGCGAGGAACATGCAAGCTGTGCGGCTCTCTCTCTCTCTCTCTCTCTGCCTTTGTTTCTCTGAGTCTGAGGTTTGTGTTTCTCTGGCTCTGTGTCTTTCAGTTTTTTTTCTTCATGTTTTTTGTTTCTATGTTTTTCTCTCTTTCTCTTTCTCTCTTTCTCTTTCTCTTTCTCTTTCTCTCTCTCTCTCTCTCTTTCTCTCTCTCTTTCTTTCTTTCTTTCTTTCTTTCTTTCTTTCTTTCTTTCTCTCTCTCTCTCTCTCTCTCTCTCTCTCTCTCTCTCTCTCTCTCTCTCTCTCTCTCTCTCTCTCTCTCTCTCTCTCTCTCTCTCTCTCTCTCTCTCTCTCTGAGAAAGTAAGACCGAGAGATACGAAATTGTGTGAAGCAAGCAGACAGTCAAGCAGGCGGGCGGACTGGCCGGGGAGACGGAATCACACGCTGCTGCACTCACCTTGTGCGGGAGGCGCTGCAGGGACGCGGCGGAGGTGAGGCTGGCTCTCCTGGCGCGACCGCAGCCTCCGCAGGGCGTGGAGGAGCCGCTGCGGGAGGGTGACTCCGTCGCCTCCTCCTGCGGCGTCACCATCCTACCGGTCGAGGAGGACCTGATGGTGCTCCTCGAGGCCGACTCCAGCCTGATCCTGGAGGGCGAGGCGAGCGAGCGGGCGGGCGTCATCGGCAGCGCCCTCTTGTACGGCGTCGGCGCCCGCGTCACGGTCTTCGGGGAGTCCGTCCGGCGGCGGGAGTGCGAGCCGCGCCTGCAGGACGATCCCTCGGGCGCCGCGGACATCCTGGGGGAGCCCGCCGAGGCCGCCATCTGATCGCGCTGGTGGGGGACGGGGGTCTTGGCCGCGGGAGGAGCGCGGCGCCAAGGTCATTCGGGGACCATCCGCTTGCGGCGCGGAGGGAGGGGCCTGGAAAGAGAAGTGTGAGTCATCATCATCATTATCATCATCACCACTACTACTATTATTACTATGACCATCAACCACTATTCATCCCCGTCACATCTCCCTCCCTTTTACCGCAGTAGAAAAATGGATCCTTCAACCCGCCAGCCCAAGACGCCCCTTTTACCCTCAAGACACGACCGAGGGACAGAGGAGGAGGACGTTATGACGGTGGCTCTGAAGGGAGGGGGAGAGAAGTCATGCTTAAGGATGTCATGCATTCGGAGATCATACATGTGGATTTTATGGGCGCAGATTGCATGCACGTAGATATTATGCGTTGGGAAATCACACACGCGGAAAGCATGCACGCAAATCTCACGCACGCGGAAATCATGCGTTCGGAAATCACGCACGCTGAAATCACGCACGAGGAAAGGACGCACTCGGAAAGTCATGCACGCAAAAATCAAACTCGGAAATCACGGACTCACGAATCTCACACACTCGGAAATCATGCATGCCAAAACCTGCTTTCGGAAAGCTCAGACATTCGGAAGTCATGCACGCGGACTTCTCGCGGCCGGAATCCTTGCATGAACCTTTGACGAGACTTGACCCGACGGAGAGCTATTGCCCCGGCTCGGTCGATGGCCAGGGACGGACTTCCCTTGCCCTGCTTTGGGGCTCGGGTGCGTTTTTACTTGGTGTTTGTGCTGTTTGTGTTTTGCTCGTTTCGCTTGTTTTGTTTGTTTTTATTGGGTGTTTGTTTGTATCTGTTTGATTTTTTGTGGTGTTTGTGTTTTGTTTTTGTTTGCTTGTTTTGTTGTTTTTTATTGGGTGTTTGTTTTTTAGTAGTGTTTGTGTTTGATTTGTTTGTTTCATTGGGTGTTTGTGATCTCTGTTTTTTATGGTGTTTGTGTTGTGTTTGCTTGTTTTGTTTGTTTCATAGGGTATTTGTTTGCTCTGTTTTTTGTGATGTTTGTGTTTTTTTGTTTGCTTGTATTGTTTAATTGGTTTTATTGGGTGTGTGTGTTACTCTGTTTTTTTTGTGTTTTGTTTGTTTTTGATGAACGTTTGTGCTTTGTTTGCTTAGGTGTTCATATCTGTTTGCTTTGCTTGTTTGTTTAGTTTTAATGGGTGTCTATGTTTGTTTGGTTTTGGTAAGTTTGTGTTTGTTTGCTTTGTTTGACGGGAAGATGTGTTTGTTTTGTTTGTTTGGTTTTTTGTGTTTGTATATTTTTGGTTTGTGTTTGTTAAATTGTTCGTGTATATTAATGTGTCTGTTGAGAATTGTGTGCTTGAGCGCCTGTGTGCAACGTCCTCAACGTGTGTACTTATGTATGTATATATTCACGCTCCTAGAACAGCATATGCGGCAGCGATACGAGATTCTAAAAATTCCCAAAATACGAAAAAGGGAATAGGAGAGAAAGAGAGATAGTGAGAAAGAGAAAGAGAAAGAGAGGGGGGGGAGAGAGAGAGAGAGAGAGAGAGAGAGAGAGAGAGAGAGAGAGAGAGAGAGAGAGAGAGAGAGAGAGAGAGAGAGAGAGAGAGAGAAAGAGTAAAACAAGAAAAAAAAATAGTGAATAGTAGAGACGAGACAGAGACAGAGGAGAAGAAGAAGAAAAAAGAGAAAAATTATCCACGAATATTATACAAAGGTCGACGCTCATAAAATTCACAATGGGGCGGGGGGGGGGGGGGCTACAATTTAATTACGGGTTTATAAATGTCAGTGAAGGAAGGGATGCAAAGCGATGGGAAGTGAGGGGGGTGGAGGAGGGAGGGGGGAGGAAGGGGTGTTGTAATTTTTTTTTTTTTTTTATAGGTTGGTTGGGTGAAGGATGTGGGTAGGATGGGCGAGGGGGTGAGGGGGGGGGGGGCGTGTCTTTCTCTTGTCTTGTCTTGTTTGTCCGTGCCTGATTGTGTGTGCAATGTTATGCAGTACTAATCTGCATATTCTGCACTGTACGTATTGACAGACAAACGAACACACTCGCTCTCACTTTCAATTGCTCTCTCACGCACTCACTCACTCACTCACTCACTCACTCACTCACTCACTCACCCACCCACTTACTCACTCACTCACTCACTCACTCACTCACTCACTCACTCACTCACTCACTCACCCACTCACTCACTCACTCACTCACTCACTCACTCACTCACTCACTCACTCACATGAGATTTGATATAAAAATATATACGAGTCTCCCACACGGAATCAGCTACTCCGTTTTCTTTAGTGTGCCGATTGTTTTCGTAGTTAATTAGCAAGAGGAAATTATAATTGTGGTTGTGAGTTAATTGTTATGATACTAGTCGAGAGCGTATTATTTCTGCGCGGTGAGAGTAATGAGAATTAACCACGTGTCTCAAGTTAATATTAAGATAAGAAGTGTAATGAACGAAAATAGATGGTGATTAAGCCATACGTAAGTAATTAGGCTGATGGTAATGATGATAATGATGATTGTGATGGTTATGATGATGGTGGTGATAATGAAAGGGAAAATATTAACATCCAGCAAAGAACAACAAAAATAATGATGATTAAAAAAATAATTAAGATGAAGCTAATTAAAATCATGATAAAAACGATAATGATGATGATAATGATTACTGAAAATAATGATAATTATAGTAATAATAGATGGATGATGATGATAGCAAGGCACGTTATTAACATTCATAACCCCTCCCCCCCCCCCCCCCCAGTTGTTTGCTCGTGTCAAGGTCGACCCCAGAGCCTGATAGGTTGCCGATAAGTGCCAAATTTGCGCATCGGTGGCACTGTATTGTCGATAGGTCTTCGTTATCTGGCTGCGAGAAACTATGATTTGGTTCATGTTGCAGAAAAAAAAAAAAAATATTGCGAAGCGAGAGCGAGAAGCAGATAGTAAATAAAATAAAAAATGTGATCGATCTTTTGTGCGTGATCTGTGCCCTGGTTTTCCTCTTTGCTCTTTCTCTCGTTCTCTTCCTCTCGTTCTCTTCTTCTCTTTCTCTCCCGTCTTGGGTTTCTTGAATCTCGCTCTTTCCTTCTACTTCTTCCTGTCCCCCTTATTACTTTTCGTACCCCTTTATCCGTTTCCCTCTTCCTCTGCCTCTCCTTTCCCTCCTACCTCCCTCTCCCTCTCCTTTTCCTCTACCCTACCTCGATCCCTCCCTCTCTCATTCCCTCGTCCCTTCCTCCCTCCCTGATTCCCTCCTCCCTCCCTCCCTTTTTCCCTTCTCTTCCTCCCTCCCGCTTTCCCTCACCCCCTACCCCCTGCCCTCTTTTCCTCACTCCCTTTTTTTTCCCTCTTTGTTCCTCCCTACCTTCTTCCCTCCCTCCCTCCCTCCCTCCCTCCCTCCCTCCCTCCCTTCTTCCCTCCCTCCCTTCTTCCCTCCCTCCCTCCCCCCCTTCTTCCCTCCCTCCCTTCTTCCCTCCCTCCCTCCCCCCCTTCTTCCCTCCCTCCCTCCCTCCCTCCCTCCCTTCTTCCCTCCCTCCCTCCCTCCCTCCCTCCCTCCCTCCCCCCCTTCTTCCCTCCCTCCCTCCCTCCCAAGATCTGCAGTCATTCCCTTCCTCGTTATGATAGCCTTAATGCGCCATCGAGAGACGGGAGTGCAAACCTGGCGGATTTGCACGCGATCAGAAGGAAGTCGTTTTGCGTGTGTTTGTTTACGTCCCGGGGGTTGGGGGAGGGGATGAGGGGAGGGGGAGGGGGGTGGGGTTGGTGGGGGTGAGGGGACGGGTGAGGGGAGGAGAGAGAGAGGGGGGTGAGATGGGGTTGGTGGAGGAGAAGAGGTAAGGGGCGAGAGAGAGAGAGAGAGAGAGAGAGAGAGAGAGAGAGAGAGAGAGAGAGAGAGAGAGAGAGAGAGAGAGAGAGAGAGAGGGGGGGGGGTTGGAAGGAGGAGAGTTAAAGCAGACTTTGGTGGAGGGGGGGGGGGGGGGGGAGATGCCTGTGCTGAGGTTGTTGACTTTTTGACCTTGCTTCATGATTTTTTTGTCATTTATTTTCAGCTAGTTTGAATATTTTTTTCCTCTGCGAGCTTCACCTCTTGTGGCCTTTGTTCACGCTTTCTGTCTGATTTTCTCTTTTTTATCTATCTATCTATCTATCTATCTATCTATATGTATCTGATCTCCCTCCCTCCCTACTTCCCTCCCTCCCTCCCTCCCTTCCTCCCTTTCCTCCTCTCTGTCCCCCTCAATCTCCCTCTCCCTCTCCCTCTCCCTCTCCCTCTCCCTCTCCCTCTCCCTTTCTTCCCCTCCCCCTCTCTCTCTCTCATATGTATATCCATGTACGTACGAATACACCCATGACAAGGAGTTCCAAGAAAGGTCCACGTTAAGAAGAAGTCTTCCCATTCTCAACTTCCTTCGTAGTGTTACTTTGTTATTTAACCCTTGGTAGTCTTCCTGGCCTTTCAGGAGGTGACAGTCTTTGGTGAGGAAAGGATGATGAAGTGACTTGGGAGGAGGGAGGGAAGGGAAGGGAAGGAGGGGAGGGAGGGAAGGAGGGGAGGGAGGGAAGGAGGGGAGGAGGGGAGGAGGGAGAAGTGGGGATGGGAAAGAGGGAAGGCGGGGAGGATGAAGGAGGGAAGGGGGTAGGAGGGAGAGGTGGGGATGGGGAAGAGGGAAGGAGAGGAGGGGGACGGTTGGGAAGGGAGAGGAGAGAGGGGAGGGAAGGAGGGGAGGGGGAGAGGGAGGGGGGAGAGGTGGGGAAGGTAAAGGTTGGGTGAGAGAAGGAGGGAAGGGGGAATGAGGGTGAACGGGAGAAGGAAGAGGGGAGGGGAGGGGAGGGAGATGGAGAGCGCAGAGGGAAACGGCATGCAGGGAGTGGAAAGAAGTGGGGAAGGAGAAGGAGAAGGGAAGAGAACAAAAGGATTAGGGAAAAGGAGGAAGTGGAGGCAGAAGGGAAGAGAACAAAGGGATTAGGGAGAAGGAGGAAGTGGAGGGACAAGAAGGGAAAGTAAGGGTATTGGGGAATGAAGGTAAGGGGACAGGGAATGAAATGGGTAGGAGGATGGAGAACTAACAAAAGAGAGAGGAGAGAGATAGAAGAAGTTAGGACGAAGATGAAGGAGAGAGAATCAGAATTGAAGAATAGGGGCATAAGAAAGTTAAGGAAAACAGAGAAGGGAAAATGAAAGAGGCATTAAGGAAAGAGAAGAGACGAGGGAAAATCAAAGAGACAGGAAGATGGGGAAGTAAGGAAAGGGGTGAAGGAGAGGGGGGAGGGCGGGGGAGTAAGTGGGGGGGTGAGATGCGGCAAGGGGGAGCAAGGATGGTATTGACCAGGATGAGTAAATGAAACCGGGGGGGAGAGGGGGGGGGTGGAGGATGTGTGCACCTGTGTCATTTCTTCTGCTTCCCTCCAGCAGCCACGTGCGCTCTGGGCGAGGAAGCATCTGTATTTTATCGCTTCGTTACGAGGTGCACAATGCTCTTGTGTGCGAGGAGGTCTCTTTCTTTTGTCTTTTTCTCGCCGTTGTTTATTTTTTATTGCTTAAAAAGATGTTAGAAAGGCGAAGGAAGTATGTTTCGTTAGGTGATATTTCCTTTTTTTCCTATTGCATGAATTTTATAGATTAGTAACAGGAGAATAAGGATAGAAATGCGTACTGTATGTTCCATTTATCTGAAGGTAGAATGAAGAGCGTTTTTAAAGCTGACCTAGTTAGTACTAATTGACCCCCATACCTTGTAGATTCCTTATCAGCACGCATCCTTGTATCACGGAAACAAGGCTTATGCCATATCTTCGTGTTATTAAAGACCTTATAGTTGAAAAGGATTTGGTCTCCCCCATTTTTAGACAATAAATAAGATTCGTCCCCAAAGAACTCAAAGACCTTGCTCTCACGTAACTTGACGTCTCATGTAGCGAGCGCTCAGAAGTTCGATAACTCAACGCTTCGAACGAAGAGCGTAGACGTGTGTAAATGTTTTTGCAGTATTCATAGTGTCGGGGTATACGCTATGGCGCGCCGATTGGTATCTCCCATGCAAGGCTTATAAGTGAAACGCGGCAGGCTGGCACCGTAGAGTTATGTTACCGTGAGTGTGTGTGTGCGTGTGTGTGTGTGTGTGTGTGGGTGTGGGTGTGGGTGGGTGTGTGGGTGTGGGTGGGTGTGTGGGTGTGTGGGTGTGTGTGTGTGGGTGTGTGTG
>NC_061859.1:3328129-3338129 GCF_019202785.1 Penaeus chinensis
ACGGACACACACACACACACACACACACACACACACACACACACACACACACACACACACACACACACACACACCTCCAAGGGCTGAGGAAAGGGGCGGGCATATATATGTGTGTATGTGTGTGTGTGTGTGTGTGTGTGTGTGTGTGTGTGTGCGCGTGTGTGTGTGTGTGTGCGTGTGTGTATGTGTGTGTGTGTGTGTGTGTGTGTGTGTGTGTGTGTGTGTGTGTGTGTGTGTGTGTGTGTGTTTCTTGTGGGTAAATGTGAATATTTTTTTATGTTACTGCTTGATTTTTTGGTTTGTTCGGTTTATTTTAGTTGTGTTCAGTTTTGGTTTAATTTAGTTGAAACTAATTATGAAAATGTAACAGTAATAGAGAAGGTATTATTAATATCATCATTGCTATTAGTGAATATTACCATTATTATTTTTGCTGTTAATCTATCACCACCACCACCATCCTTCCTCCTGTCCTTCTCTCTCTGCCCACGCTCACGCCCACGCGCCCACGCTGGCACGCCCCCGCGATGCACAAAACCCAAGGGCTGTATCAGAGCATTCTCGCACTCCGTCATGTCTGGCATTCCTGCGGGAGGCCCATTAAGGTAATTAAGGTAACGATCCGCGGCAGCTGTTTGGGCTCAGGCCAGAATTTCAGACTGACACTAGACTTCAGGCTGAGGCTGAATTTCAGACTGAGAGGAAAAAAGACACTTCAGGCTGAGGCCAGAATTTCAGACTGACACTAAACTTCAGGCTGAGGCTGAACTCCAGGCTAAGAGAAAAAAGACACTTCAGGCTGAAGCCAGACTTTCAGACTGAGAGAAAAAAAGGCACTTCAGGCTAAGGTTAAACTTTAGTCTGAGAGAAAAAAAGACCAGAATTTCAGACTGACACTAAATTTCAAGCTGAGGCTGAATTTCAGATTTGAGAGAAAAAAAGAAAGAAACTTCAGGCTGAGCGAGAACTATAGACGGAGGACAAACTTGAGATGCTGACTGAGACTGAACTTCAGGCGGAGACGAAACTTCAGAATAAGACTGTGCTTCATAGACTGAGACTGAAATTCTGACTGCAATTGGAAAGCGCGACTGAAACATAAGAGTGAGAATGAGGATAAGACAGAGAGAGTGAGAGTGACGCTATGACTGAAACTACGCCTGAAACTGAAATCGGGACTGAAACAGAGAGTGAGAAAGTTGCTACTAAGATTGACGCTGAAACTGAGAGCGTAAGGCTAAGGCTGAAACAAACTGTATTGTGGATTGAAACTGAGAGTGAACTGAGACTGAAACTTGAATACGGAACTGAAACTGAGATTGAAATGAGACTGAAACTTGAAACTTCAGTATGGGACTGAAACTGAGACTGAAAAGAAACGGAAACTTGAAACTTGAGTATGGGACTAAAATTGTGACTGAAACGAAACTGAAACTTGAATATGGGACTGAAATGAGCTGAAACTTGAATATGGGACTGAGATTGAGAATGCACGAGCTAAAAACTAAGACTGAAATTGAAACTGAAAACCGGACTCACATTGAGCATTTAAAAAACTGACTGAAACTGAAACTGGGAACGAGGCTCTAACTGAAACTTGATATAAAAAAAAAACGAGTATGAAACGGGATTTTAAATCGAATATGTAACTGAAACATGAAAAAAAAACTGAAACTGAAACTAAACGCAGCGATTTTTGCTTAATGCTGAAACTAAGACTTTGTGATAGAGATGATAGTTCTCTCCTTCTTCGTCTTCTTATTATTCTCCTTTTTCTTCTTCCTCCCCTTGTAATATTATTACTTTTTCTGCAGTTTCTCCTTTTCCTCCTTGTCCTCCTCCTCCTCCTCCTCCTCCTCCTCCTCCTCCTCCTTTTTCTTCTTTGTTTTTCATATTTATCCATTCCTTTTCCCAGCCTGTTTAGACATTATAATTATCATCATTATCATCAATCATTATTCTTATTCATGAACATCATCATTCTTATTCTTATTTTTTTTATTGTTACTATTAATATTCTCATCATTGTTATAATTATTTGTTTCACCCCCCCCCCCTCCCCCCCCTGCGTCTACCTCGTCCTCTTCTCTGGACCCAAAATAACCTTGACCCGTTCGCGTACTCTTGTGCTCTCGTCTGATCGAGTGGGGGTCGGTCAGGCTTTCTAGTTTTTATTTTTTTATTTTATTTTTTTTTCTCCTCCCCTTCTTCCCTCTCTTCTTCTTCTTCTTCTTCTTCCTCCTCTTCCTCTTCTTCTTCTTCCTCCTCCTCTCCCTCCTCCTCACCCTCCCCCTCCTGCTCCTCCCCCTCCCCCTCCCCCCACCTGCTGCTCCTCCTCCTGATCCTCCTCCTGATCCTCCTACCCCCCTCCTCCTCCTCTTCTCTCCCCCCCTCCTCCTCCTCCTCCCCCCTCCTACCCCCTCCTTCTACCCCCTCCTCCTCCTCCTCCTCCTCCTCCTCCTCCTCCTTCTTCTTCTTGCACCCAAAATAACCTTGACCCAAATTTTCTCCCCCTCTCCCCCTCCTCTCTCTCCCTCTCTCTCCCTCTCTCTCTCGTTCTCAAGTCGTCCGTCTGAGTGGAGTGGACAAGTGTTTTGTTTACCTTGTGGTTTTCATTCGTTTTCTTTCGTTTTTTTGTTTTTGTGTTTGTTTGTTTATCTGTTTATCTGTTTGTTTTGATTTGGGTATTGTTTCGATGCTGTTTTTTTGTCGAGTGTGTGTATGTTTGTGTTTTTTTTTTGTGTGTGTGTGTGCGTTTGATTGTTTTTATGTGTATGTTTGTTGGTATGTGTGTGGTTTTGTTTGTGTATGTGCATGTTTGTTTGTGGTTGTGTATTTGCGCATTCATTCTCAGCTGTGCATGAAATTAAGTAAAAATGAAATTGCACATACATGGCAAGATAATTTTCAACGAATTACCAGAAACTGCCATTAAGAGCACATTTTTTATCACTCAAACGAAATATGAAATGAAATCTGCCTATTTTTCCACAAAAAAAAAAAAAAAAAAAAATCATGATAATTACGATCAGGAAGTGTATTTCTACTTTTTTTTTTTTTTTTTTTTTTTTTTTTTTTTTTTTTTTAAATACGATGGTGAAATTAATTCAATATCGCGCCGTGTGACCGGAAGCCAATTATGAGATAGAGGAAATTTGAATAAAGTTTGCGAATGGGAATCTCAGTTGGAATGAGATTAGGAATGGGCTTGAGCCGGAGCGGAATTGTCTGGTATAGCTATAGTATAGTATAACATCATCATCGTCATCGCCGTCGTCATCGCCATCGTCATCATCATCATCATCATCATCATCATCGCCGTCGTCATCGCCATCATCATCATCGCCATCATCATCATCCTCATCATCATCATCATCATCACCACCATCACCACCACCATCATTACCATCATCATCTTCATCAATCTATGTCATCCCTTCGTGTGTTTTTTCTGTGTTTCACCCCCCCCCCCCCTCCCATTTTTTATTGTATTTTTATATCTTGCAGTAGAAATAACACATGACACTTGGAAGCAGCATATCCTTCCACAAAGTGCCAGATGTGTCAGACGTGTCAGACGTGGCACTCATTCCCCGACTCTTTGAAATGACACGTACTGTGCCATAAAGTCTGCTGCGATACGTGACAGAGTGCCATGAAAGGGAGGAGCAAGGGGGGGGGGCAGGGTTAGAAAGGAATGAGGAGGGGGTAGGAGGGGTAAGGATGAAGGAGAAAGAAGAGGAGAGAGGAGGGAAGAGGAAGAGGGAGAGAGGGAGGAAAGGAGGGGGGGGAGGGAGGGAGGAAAGGAGGAGGGGGAGGGAGGGAAGGAGGGAGGAAAGAGGGTGGAGGGAGGGAGTGAGGGAGGAAAGAAGGTGGGGGAGAGAGGGAGGAAAGGAGGAGATGGGAGAGAGGGAGGAAAGGAAGAGGGGGAGGGAGGAAGGAAAGGAGGAAGGGGAGAGAGGGAGGAAAGGAGGAGGGGGAGGGAGGGAGGAAAGGAAGAGGGGGAGCCAGGGAAGGAGGGAGGGAGGAAAGAAAGGAAGAAAAGAGGAAGATGAGAATGGTTTAAAAAAAAAAAAAAAAGAGAGAAGGAAGGAAATGAGATGAGAAAAAAAAAGAGAGAAAGAAATAAAGAAAGAAAGAAAGAAAAAAAGAGAGAAAGATGAAGAAAGGACAAGAGAAGAGAAGAGAAGACACATACCGAGGTGGCGATAGATAAACCAAGAGCTACTGAATGCCGGAGTACTCCTGAGTCGGCTCTCGAGACATCGCGCGGCCCACTTCACAATGCGGAGTCCGAAGATTTTTTTTGAAATGATAAAAGAGGTTATCGGAGTCTTTATTTTACGGGCTGTATGGCTTTGTCTTCTCCTGCTCCTCCAGCCGCGTCTTCTCCTTCCTCCTTTCGTTCTCTTTTTCTTCTTCTTTTTCTCCTCCTCCTCTTCCTCTTCCTCCTCTTCCTCTTCCTCGTTGTCCTTCTCCTCCTCTTCCTCCTCTTCCTCCTCTTCTTCCTCCTCCTCTTCCTCCTCTTCCTCCTCTTCCTCCTCCTCCTCCTCCTCCTCCTCCTCCTCCTCCTCCTCCTCTCCCTCCTCCTCCTCTTCCTCTTCCTCCTCCTCCTCCTCCTCCTCCTCCTCTCCCTCCTCCTCCTCTTCCTCTTCCTCCTCCTCCTCCTCCTCCTCCTCCTCTTCCTCTTCCTCCTCCTCCTCCTCCTCCTCTTCCTCATCTTCCGTTTTCATCGTTGTCCTCCTCATCTTCCTCCTCTTTCTCCTCCTCCTCCTCTTCCTTCTCCTCCTCTTCCTTCTCCTCCTCTTCCTCCTTCCTCCTCCTCCTCCTCTTCCTCCTCTTCTGTTTTCATCGTTGTCCTCCTCATCTTCCTCCTCTTTCTCCTCCTCCTCCTCTTCCTTCTCCTCCTCTTCCTCCTCCACCTCCTCCTCCTCCTCCTCTTCCTCCTCCACCTCCTCCTCCTCCTCCTCTTCCTCCTCTTCCTCCTCTTCTGTTTTCATCGTTGTCCTCCTCGTCTTCCTCCTCCTCTTCCTTCTTCCTTCTCCTCCTCCTTCTTCTCTTCCTCGTCGTCCTCTTCCTCCTCCTCCTCCTCTTCCTCCTCCTCCTCTTCCTCGTCGTCCTCTTCCTCCTCCTCTTCCTCCTCCTCCTCCTCCTCCTCCTCCTCCTCCTCCTCCTCCTCCTCCTCCTCTTCCTCCTCTTCCGTTTTCATCGTTGTCCTCCTCATCTTCCTCCTCCTCTTTCTCCTCCTCCTCCTCTTCCTCCTCCTCTTCCTCCTTCTCCTCCTCCTCTTCCTCCTCCTCCTCCTCCTCTTCCTCCTCCTCCTCCTCCTCCTCTTCCTCCTTCTCCTCCTCCTCTTCCTCCTCCTCCTCCTCCTCCTCCTCCTCCTCCTCCTCCTCTTCCTCCTTCTCCTCCTCCTCTTCCTCCACCTCCTCCTCCTCCTCCTCTTCCTCCTCCTCCTCTTCCTCCTCCTCCTCCTCCTCCTCCTCCTCCTCCTCCCCCTCCTCCTCCTCTTCCTCGTCGTCTTCTTCCTCCTCCTCCACTTCTCCACCCCATTCTCACCCTCTCACCAGTCACCTCTTTTATCTTTCTTTTTCGCTTCGCCTTCTTCCCTTCTCTGGCTTCATTCGCCCCCTCTCTCCCCTCTTCCCGCTATTCGCTTATCGGTTTCCCCTCTCTCTCTCCCCTCTTTCTTCTCTGGCTTCGCCTTTCACTCCTCCGACTTCTCCCTTCCCCTTTTCCTCTTGATCATTCTCTTTCTGTTCCGTCGGTTTTTCTTCCCTCTGTTTCCTTTCCCCACTTTTCATTTTTCCTTCTTCCCTTCTCTTTACTTCTTCTGTCCGCTCTTCACTATTCCTTTCTCCCTCTTTTTCCCTTTTCCTTCCCTCCCCTTCCCCTTCCTTCTCGCCTCTCCCCTCTTCGCTTCTTTCCCTTCCCTTCTCCTTATCCTTTCCTTCTCTTCCCTCCCCTTCCCCTTCTCTTCCCTCCCCTCGCCTTCCCTTCCCTCCCCTCGCCTTCCCTTCTCCCCCCCCTTCCCTTCCCTCCCCTCCCCTCCCCTTCCCGTCCTCCCCTCCCCTCCCCTCCCCTTCCCGTCCTCCCCTCCCCTCCCCTTCCCGTCCTCCTCCCTCCTTCCCTCCCCTCCCCTCCCCTCCCCTCCCCTCCCCTCCCCTCCCCTCCCCTTCCCGTCCTCCTCCCTCCTTCCCTTCCCTCCCCTCCCCTGCCCTCCCCTCCCCTCCCCTGCCCTCCCCTCCTTCCCTCTTCCCTCCCTCCCCCCCTCCCCCTTTTGCCCTCCTACCATGCAAGGACCCGGATGGCCGTGCATGCCCCGGCGGCGTTCATCATGCAAGAGCAGATAGACAGAGATACGGGGGTCGTGTGGGGGGCTTCCTCTTGTTTTTCTTTTCTTTTTCGGTTTATTTCTTACTTTCGCTTGTTGTTGTGTTTTGATGTTGTTCTGTTTTCTCTGTTTTTTTTTTTCTGTCGTTGTGTCTGTCTCTGTTTGTCTCTCTGTCTCTCTCTGCCTCTCTGCCTGCCTCTCTCTCTCTCTCTCTCTCTCTCTCTCTCTCTCTCTCTCTCTCTCTCTCTCTCTCTCTCTCTCTCTCTCTCTCTCTCTCTCTCGCTCTCTCTCTCTCTTTTTTCTTTTCTCCATTTTTTCTATTCCGTTCAGACGTTTCTCTGTCGTTGTATTTCCATTTACTTTGGATCAAGGGATTTATTTTCAGTTTCATCCCGACTTCCTCCCTTTTCCTCAACCTCAACCTTCTTTGCCTTTTCTTCTCTCTTATTCGTCTTTATCCGTCTTCTTTCTCTCCTCTTTCTCTCCTTTTTTTTTCCTTCCTTCCTCATAACGGGTGTAGTTGCGTGCGCGTTAAGAGGGATTTCTGCACACAGGGGAAGGAGTTTGCGTTCTATTTTGTTTGTTTGTGTTTGTCTGTTTACTCTTTTTTCGTTCTATTTTGTTTCATACCTTGTCTGTTTTTTTTCATGTGGGTATCACGTACGCATGAACAACGTGCTCTTAGAGAAAGAGGAAGAGAGGGAGAGAGGGAGAGCATGAGAGAGGGAGAGACAGGCAAACAGTCAGACAGTCAAACAGTCAAACAGTCAGACAGTCAGACAGTCAGACAGTCAGACAGTCAGTCAGTCAGTCAGTCAGTCAGTCAGTCAGTCAGTCAGTCAGTCAGTCAGTCAGTCAGTCAGTCAAACATTCGGTCAGTAGGTCAGTCAATAGATGAACGTGATAGATAAACAGTAAAAGAGAGAGATTTAAAAAAAAAATCAGATTCGTTTGATCATTTCGGAAATTCTGCTTAGATCGCGTCATATCAATCGCTCCTACTTTCAGTTATTTCATTTCTTTACAGAGCTTTTTATTTCATGAATAACTGCGGCAAGTGGAATTACATTTTTTTTTTTGTCTGTGTGGGGGGGGGGGGGGGGGGGGGGGGGGGGGAGTTGAAAATGGCCGACATTCTCGCGACTCAATTGATCAGTTTTAAATCGTTTTATCAGTTATGGCAATGGGGATATTGGTGATTTTTGTTTATCTTTTTTTTTTTCCGTTTCGGGTTCAGGGATTCCGTTCCAGGCGAGGTATTTTTTGAATTCCGTCCGTTTGTTCTCGATTCTAAATGCATTTGGCCCTACAATATATATATATATATATGTGTGTGTGTGCATATATATATATATATATATATATATTGTGAGTATCATTGGCCCTACAGTATGTATACAGACACGTGTTTATCTATTTATTTGCTTGTTTATCGATTATATTTTATAGGCCACGCCCTAGCCCGGTCTGGCTAACAGGAGATTACTGCTCTTGGGAAAAGCCCTCCAGCCGCGAAGCCCTTAGCGAGCCTCCCATTCAGTTGGGAGAATGGCACCGCTAAAGGGGAATTAGGTATTAAGAAGTTTGTTAAAAAAAAAAAAAAAAAAAATTGGGTGTGATATCATGGCTGTGAATTTGTTTGTGTGTGTGTGTGTGTGTGTTATTTTTGTATTTGTGTATTTGGAGATGGAGGAGATGGAGAGGTAGAAAGTAATTATTATTGTCATGGTTATTTCATTTTTTGTAGTATCATTACCATCGAATGCCATTTATTATTTACTTTATGAAAGCTGTATTGCATGAGTCGAGCGTGCAATAACAGATATGTATAATCCCCAAGAGCCTTGTATCACCGACATAAAATCCTCTTCTTCCCCTTTTCTATCCTCACCCCCTCCCCCCTTCCCCCTCCCCCCCTTCCTTTTTCCTGTCCCCTGTCTGAGTCCTTTCCTCCGTCTGCCCCTTTTCTCTGCCTGTCTGTCTGTCTGTTTTCCTCCTCTTCTTCTTCTTCTTCTTCTTCTTCTTCTTCTTTGCCCTTACCTCTTACTCCTTACTTCATCACCCTCCCCTCTTGCCCCTCCTTCCCCTCTTCCAGCCATGTCTTCCCCTTCCCTGTGGCTTTTAACCCCTCGTTTCCCCCCCCTCCAGTCTTCCCCCTTCCCCCAATACCTCTCATGACCTCCCCCCCCCCCTTTTCCCTCGCCTTCTCTTTCTTCCCCGTCCCTAATTCCCTCCCTCTTTTTTCCCCCTCTCCCTACCCCTACTTCTGCCTTAACCCCCCCCTCCCTCCTTCTTCCTTCTTCTCCCCACCCCTCCTCCTCCTCCTTTACCTCCAACCCCCACCCCCTTCCTTCCCTCTTTCCCTCTCTCTTGCTCCTCCTCCATTCGCCTTTTAATTTTAATTCCTTTGCAAATAAACAAAGAGATTAGGGGAAAATTGTGAGGGAATGGATGGGTTGAAGGAGGCTTTGATATCACGCAATCGTCAGGAAATCTGTGATTGGGTACTCGTGTGTTGGTTTAGGGGGGGGTAGGGGGGTAGGGGGTGACATGAGGGGGGATATTGGAAGTGTTTATAGCTCTTATTTTTATTTTATTTTTTTTCTTGTTCTTGTTCTTCTTTTTGTTTTTTTTGGGTTTTGCTTCTTGTTCTTGCTTTCTTCTTATTATTTTTTTCTTCTTCCTCTTCTTTTTCTTGTTTTGTTTCTCCTTCTTCTTCTTATTATTATTATTATTATTATTTTCGTCATCATCATCATTATTATTATTATTATTATTATTATCATTATTATTATTATTATTATTATTATTATTATTATTATTATTATTGTCGTTGTTATTGTTTTTGTTGTTGTTATTGTTGTTATTGTTTTTGTTGTGGTTGCGGTTAACATCATCATCATCCCGAGTACTGGATTTTGAGGTTAATAAAACAAAACTTTTATTACTGTAATTAGGAACGAAAATGTAATAATTACAGAGACTAGATTTCTTTTAATTGTTGGTTTTGATCATAATTAAAAAAAAAAGACTTTAATCAGAACTAAGTGCTAATAATCACAAGTAAGTTTCGATTAACACAGCCAGAAACAGGTGTCCATTATGGTAATGAGAATGAATTTTAATCACCTTTGTAAAGAAAAATTCGTTTTGATATTCATGGTGGAGGCGCGAAGAGAAAATGCTTCATCATCTCCCTCTTGCAAATGGCTGCAATTTGCAACATGATCCTGTCCTTGCAATTGGCTACAATCATCTCCCTCTTGGAACTAGATGCAATATACAACACTCCTTTTCTTCTTGCAGGTATCTGATATATAATATTATTTTCAGTTTGGAGAAAGTTGCAATCTTCATCATATTCCCCATGCCAATAGCTGCAATCTACAACGTCCTTCACTTACCAATGGATACACTCTGTAACATCATCTTGCAAATAACAGCAATCTGCTATATTCTCCACTTGCAATCAGCTGCAACATTCTCTTCCTCTTACACATTTAAACAATCTGCAACATCATCTTGCAATCTCAACAACATTTCCTCTTGCAATTAACTACAATTTGCAACATCATCTTCGTGCATCCGGATACAATCTTCAGCATTCTCTTTCCCCCTGCCATTGGGATGCGCCCTGCAACATATCTTGCAAATGACAGCAACCTG
>NC_061859.1:3345629-3388129 GCF_019202785.1 Penaeus chinensis
ACCATCATCATCACCATCATCACCATCACTATCATCACCATCACCCTCACCATCATCCCAGAAGGAAAAAGACGTTAAGATTGCATTTGCGTGCGGAAGAGCGGACGAAAGGTTGCCGTGCTTTTGGCAGAGGCGAGGAAGGGGTAAACGCAAGTTCCTTTTAGAAGATTATTGACAAACGGGAGTGATTTACGGGCGAGAGGGAAGGAGGGAGGCGAGAGGGTGTGGTGTTCGGGAAGGTTTTGGGTTCATAGGGGGAGGCAGGGAGAGGGAGGGGGACGATAAAGAGAGGAGGAGGAGGAGGAGGGGGAGGGAGGAGGGGGAGGAGGAGGAAGAGGAAGAGGAGGAAGAGGAGGAAAAGGAGGAAGAGGAAAGAGGAAGAGGAAAGAGGAAAGAGGAAAGAGGAAAGAGGGAATAATAATAATAATAATAATAATAATAATAATAATAATAATAATAATAAGAAGAATATGGAGAAGATGAAGAAGAGGAGGAGAAGTGAGGTTTTAGGGGAAACAAAGAGAGGAGAAAACAGAGAAAGATTATTAGATTGTAGATATAATGAAAAGGTAATTGAGAAATTGCGAGGATAAAGCTGGTGGAAATTGTAATAACAATGATAATTTTAACGGAATTTTGAAGGTAAAGTTTATAATAAGTCAAGAGAGATTTTGTAAAGATAGAAAAAGCTAATAAAAGATAAGAGAAAAATAAACAGATTGCGAAGGGTAAAGTAACACTGTAGTGGAAAGAAAGAAAGAAAGAAAGAAACACTCAAACAAACAAACAAACAAACTTCAGCCAACACGGTTACTTCCCACTCCTGTAAGTTCTTTTTTTTTATGTGAAGAAATAAAGGCCTGGAGATCCGCCATTTCTTTCTGTTGTTTATGGCGAATCCGTCAGCATCCAGGGACAAAGGAAGAGATAGGTAAAGGGAAGGTAAGGAACTGGTGTAAGGGAAATGCATGGGGAGGGGGGGGGGAGGGATGGTAAGGGAGGGGGTAAAGAGGGGAGGGACGTTAAAGGAAGTAGAGAAGGAGAGAGGAAGGAAATGTAGGGGAATGGGAGAGAGAGGGAGGGTCACTAAGGGAAGGGGAGTAACTATAGAAGAAAAGGTAAGAAAGGGAGGGAGTGCGAAGGAGAGAGGACGAAGAAGGGGACAGAGGGGGGAGGAAAACCCAAGGGAGGGACGAAGGTGGGGAAGAGAGGGGAGGAGAAAGTGAGAGGGAGGGGGAAGGATGTTAAGGGAGGAGGCAGAGGGGGTAGAAAACCTAAGGGTAGGAGGAGGGGGTGAAGGTGTAAGGGAGAGGGAGAAGGAAATGGATGCTAAGAAATGGAGAGGAGGAGGAGGAGGAAGAGGAGGAAAAAGGACAGGAGGAGGAGGAGGAGGAGGAGGAAGAGGAAGAGGAAGAGGAAGAGGAAGAGGAAGAGGAAGAGGAAGAGGAAGAGGAAGAGGAGGAGGAGGAGGAGGAGGAGGAGGAGGAGGAGGAGGAGGAGGAGGAGGAGGAGGAGGAGGAGGAGGAGGAGGAGGAGGAGGAGGAGGAGGAGGAAGAAGAGGAGGAGGAAGAAGAGGAGGAGGAAGAGGAGGAAGAGGAAGAGGAAGAAGGAGAGGAGGAGGAGGAAGAAGGAGAGGAGGAGGAGGAAGAAGGAGGAGGAAGAAGGAGGAAGGAGGAAGGAGGAAGGAGGAAGGAGGAGAGGAGAGGAGAGGAGAGGAGAGGAGAGGAGAGGAGAGGAGAGGAGAGGAGAGGAGAGGAGAGGAGAGGAGAGGAGAGGAGAGGAGAGGAGAGGAGAGGAGAGGAGAGGAGGAGAGGAGGAGAGGAGGAGGAGGAAGAGGAAGAAGGAGAGGAGGAGGAGGAGGTATGCATGCATGACTATAAAGAATGCATGACCGACATAAATAACAGACACGGCTTCCTGTTCCGCCACGTCACGCCATCTATCCTCCGGCTTTTCGAGAAGGCTCCTGGCGGGCGGCCCGTCCTGTGTTTTTTCTCTCTCTCTCTTATTTTTTCTCTTTCTCGTTTCAGATTTTCTCTTTTTCTTTGTTTTTTGTTTTTTTTTTTTGTCTTTTTTTGTTCCTTTGTTCTTTCGGTTTCTTTGTCTTTTGTGCATTTTTTTTTCAGATTTTGTTCTTTTGTATCCCTTTTTTTTTCTTTCCTTGTTTTTATCTCTTTTTTTCATATTTCCTCATCCTCTTTTTCTTTCTGTCTGCTATTTTTCTCACTTTCCAACCTTTCTTTTTCTTCGTTTTTTCTCTATCTTCCATTATTTCTCTCCCATTTCCCTTTGTTTTGTATTTATTTTTCATTCTTCGTCGTTCTCCTTGTTTGTCTCTTAGTGCTCTTTAATTCGCTTTCTATTAGTTTTCTTGCTCTACATCAATTTCCCAATTTTTTTCTCGTTTTCCCATTTTCTGTGTTTCCACATTTTCTGGTAGTTTTTCCATTTTCTAATCGTTTCCCCGTTTCTACTCGATTCTCGTTTTCTAATCGTATTCCCATTTTCTATTCGTTTTCCCATTTTCTATTCATTTTTCCATTTTCTATTCGTGTTTCCATTTTCTATTCGTTTTTCCATTTTCTACCATTTTTCCCATTTTCTACTCGTTTTTCCCATTTTCTATTATTTTTCCCCATTTTCTTTATTGCCTCAGATTCTAATTTGTCGTCCCGCGCCGCCACCCTCGTATTTAGGGCCGTTATAGACAGGTCGTGAATTTATTATGTCTGTCTTAGAGGCGATGAGAGAGAAGGGGCGAGGGTGAAGGAGAGGAAGAGGGAGAAGGTGAAGGAGAGGAAGAGGGAGAAGGTGAAGGAGAGGAAGAGGGAGACGGTGAAGGAAGCGAAAGAGAAAGAGAGAGACAGAGAAGGAGATTGGGGGACAGAGTTGGGATATATGGATATAGGAGTAAAGAGGAGAGAGAGAGAGAGAAGAAGAAACAGAGGTAGAAGAGGAAGGGGAGAGGAGAGAAAATAAAGCGGGAGGCAGTGAGAGTGCTGAATTAAAAGAGAGGAAGGGAGAGAGACGGAGGGGGCGGCAGAATGGAACAAAATATACGTTCTAGTTTCATCTTGTTGGGACTTTCCAAACGGTAGACTTCTCCTTCCCCTCATGTGTTTCCCTGCCCCTCCTCCCTCCCCACGTAGCCAAACCCCTTCCCTTCCCTCTCTCCCTGCCCCTACGTTGCCTACCCTCCCTCCCTCCTCCCTATACCCCATTTCCCCCTCCCCTTTCCCTCCGTATTTCCCCCATTTCCCTCTCCCTCCGTCGTCTTCCCCTCTCCTCTGCTCTTCCCATTCCTCATTCCCTCCGCATTCTCCCCCTCCCTTCTCTCCGTTCCCCTCCCCTCCTTTTTTCTCCCCCTCCCCTCCCCATATAGCGTGTGTTATGCCACCGTTAATGTTATTCATTGCGGTTCACTTCCATGATTCCGTGACGCTCGATAGACAGCAGTTAGGCCTCTTGCGTTATACTTGGGTTGTACCCTCGATATACCCGCGATATATACCTGCGATATATATACCGTTATTGTGACAGGCTATCCACCCCGAGATAGATCTATATAGACCTCGGGTTGTTCCTAACCTTGGAACGGCGTTGCATGTGGGCTGTGCTTCCGTGGGCTGTCGAGTTACCGGATTGCCTTTTTTTTTTTTCATTATGCATTACGTCGAGGGGGATGCGTCTGCTCATGTTGTGTGTTTGGTGGTAATAGTATTGGCGGTGAGAGAAGAGTGGATGGTGTTGGTGTTAATGATGGTACTGCTATTAGTATTTTTATTGTTGTTTTTGTTGTTGTTATTATTATTATTATTATTATTATTATTATTATTATTATTGTTATTGTCATTGTCACTATGATTGTTATTTTTTTATTATAATTACTGTTATTGCTGTTGTTATTATTATTATTATTAGTAGTAGTAGTAGTAGTAGTAGTACTAGTATTGTTAGTATTATTATTTGTTGTTATTACTATTATTATTATTATTATAATTACTATTATGTTGATTTTGTTGTTATTATTGTTGTTGAATATTTGTTTTCATGGGATTATTATTATTATTGTTATTATTATTATTATTATTATTATTATTATTATTATTATATATATATATATATATATATATATATATATATATATATATATATAAACTTTATCATATGTTTTTTTTCCGAGCTCTTTACAGTATTATCACATTGAAGACATTCATATGACCAATTTTATGCGAATAGAAGATGCCATAGTTTTTCGTTCCTGCATGTTGGTATCAGAGCTGTTTGTGCATAATAAAGGGAAAAAAATATATATGTTTATTTTATATATATGTATATATATATATATATATATATATGGATATATATGAGTATATATATATGTATATATGTATATCTATAAGTATATATATATGTATATATATATGTATATATATATGTATATATATATGTATATATATATGTATATATACGTATATATACGTTTATACGTATATACGTATATATGTATATATGTATATATGTATATATGTATATATGTATATATGTATATGAATATATATGTATATATATGTATATATATGTATATATGTATATATGTATATATGTATATATGTTTATATGTTTATATGTATATATGTATATATGTATATATATATATATATATATATATATATATATATATATATATATATATATAGCGCTTGTCTGGGTATGGAATGACAGGGAAATTGGTACCATTTTCATTTTTACCATTTTATTTTCCGTTGTAAGCACTATCATTATATTTCCCATTCTTAGTACAGCTAAGAATGGGAAATATGATGTTAGTACTTACAATGGTAAACTAATCACTAGTAATGATAGAAGAAATGGGAATAATACTAATGGTAATTCAAATGACATAAATAATAATGGTAAATATAATGGTATTAAGATAATGATGAATAAAGTGACACTAGCGATATTAGTACGGAAGTAAGGTAATGCTACTTAAAATGGTACTAATGATAACGTCAGTAATTGTAACAGTAAACAAAATAGTACAGTTATTTTGTTTACTGTCATGATTAGTGGCATTATTGTTAGTACTATTTTATTTATCATTCTTAGTGATTATTTTACTTATCATTATAGTCATTATTATTTTTGCAATTCGTGTACGTAATATCGTTCCTCTCTTTTCTGTTTTTGTGATTTTAAGAATTGAGGAGATGGAGATGGAGTGTGCGTTGTCATGCGATAGTTGTCTGTTTAAATAATTCATTGATACTGGAGTCTGTTGTTTGATTCATTACATTAATGCACGCACGCACACAGTTTCTCTTTGTCTGTGAGCTCGTTTTCTCTCTCTCTCTCTCTCTCTCTCTCTCTCTCTCTCTCTCTCTCTCTCTCTCTCTCTCTCTCTCTCTCTCTCTCTCTCTCTCTCTCTCTCTCTCTCTTCCTCCTCCTTCTTTACCATCCTCTCTTTTCTTCTTTTTACCTCCTTCCTTCCCCCTCGCTCCCTTCCCGCTCCGCTCCCCCATGTTTTTCCTCATCCCAAGCCGCGTATCATAAATATCTTCTGTTATGTTCCAGGTCGTGTGCCGTTCATCAAGGCGGGCGCTTTTGTGGTGGCTGAACTCGACCCGATTGTGGCCTTTGTCGCTAACAAGGTAAGTCGGGTGAGCTCAGTTACTTACGGTCACAAACTCCGGGGAATGGTGATAAAGGTTTAAGATACTTTGTTGCCTCGGGAGTGGGTGATTTCGAGTGGTTTGTAGGACTGAGAGTGTGTCATGGAGGGTTAAGGATATTGCTTATAGGATGGAGAGTGTGTATATTTTTATCTTTCTTTCCTTCTGCCCCCAGGACAGGAAATTGATTTCAGGGAACCTTTATTTCTTCATATTTTATAGATGCATTTAACGCTCTTTGGAATAATTTGGAGGTCTTTTTTTGAGTAAGGCATAACAACGACTTGGGATTGAGAACGATAGGATGGCCTGGGAAATTGCCTTGTAGGATGGGGGAAGGTTTCAGGCGAGGTGGAGTGCACGATAAGGTGCGCGTCGACAGGTCGGGAATCTTGTGTAGCGTCAGGGTAGATGGGATGGAAAAAATATGGGACTAGGTTCGTATACATATAAAAGAAAAAAAATTACCTAAAATATAAGAAAATTGTGTATATTAAATAGTATTCTTTGTATTCTGTATCATCAAAAACGTTATTTATTACTGAACGAATTTACGAAGGAATTGAATGCAAATCATTTTATTTTTTAACTTAATTGTTTCTTCCCCAAGGGAGTGACCTTGACTGACGGCCTGGACACCACGCAGAAGGCAGACATGAGAGCTTACATGTCACTGGTTAACAACGTGCTGGCAAATGCAGAGGTGGGAATATTTGCGTTCGTTCATTTGAAATAATTTAATTACACTGTTGTTGGTGAAATATATGTTGTGGGTTATGTATTTTTTTTAGATTTGTTTTTTTATAGTTATCAAGGAAAAAATGCATATTAATGAGTTGTATATTATGGGAATTCAGGTTGAATTTGTAAACTCGGTTTATTCATATTGCAAAAGGTGTATGTAAATATACTTGGACTTGTTTTAGTAATGGCTTTGTTTATTTTTGCATGTGAGCATTGTTTTTAAATATATGTAAATAATCATGCATAAATATTTTACGGCTGCACCATTGCCTGTGCGACGCAGGAAATTACAAATGTTTATTAATTCATTGATAAGAAAATGTATCTTTCCTTTTCTTAGCCATTTATTCCTGTCTATAATTTTTATAATTAATATTTTAGTTATTAATTGCCGAATATTTTAGTATACCTCCTTCTTCCTCCCTAGCTTTATTACCGCTCTCTCGTTTCCTCAAAGTTTTATTAGCCTCCCACCTTCCCCCCTAGCTCTATTATCCTTCCTTCCTTTTCGCCCTCAGCTTTATCCTTCAATCTTCCCCCTAGCTTTATTATCCTTCTTTCTTTTTCCCCTCGCTTTATTATCCTTCTTTTCTCCCTAGCTTTATTATCCTTCCTTCTTCCCCCACTAGCTTTATTATCCTTCCTTCTTCCCCCCCTAGCTTTATTATCCTTCCTTCCTTTCCCCCTAGCTTTATTATCCTTCCTTCTTTCCCCCTAGCTTTATTATCCTTCCTTCTTTTCCCCCTCGCTTTATTATCCTTCCTTCTTTCCCCCCTAGCTTTATTATCCTTCCTTCTTTTCCCCCTAGCTTTATTATCCTTCCTTCTTTCCCCCTCGCTTTATTATCCTTCCTTCTTTCCCCCTAGCTTTATTATCCTTCCTTCTTTCCCCCTCGCTTTATTATCCTTCCTTCTTCCCCCCCTAGCTTTATTATCCTTCCTTCCTTTCCCCCTAGCTTTATTATCCTTCCTTCCTTTCCCCCTAGCTTTATTATCCTTCCTTCTTTCCCCCTAGCTTTATTATCCTTCCTTCCTTTCCCCCTCGCTTTATTATCCTTCCTTCTTTCCCCCCTAGCTTTATTATCCTTCCTTCTTTTCCCCCTAGCTTTATTATCCTTCCTTCTTTCCCCCTAGCTTTATTATCCTTCCTTCCTTTCCCCCTCGCTTTATTATCCTTCCTTCTTTCCCCCCTAGCTTTATTATCCTTCCTTCTTTTCCCCCTAGCTTTATTATCCTTCCTTCTTTTCCCCCTAGCTTTATTATCCTTCCTTCTTTTCCCCCTCGCTTTATTATCCTTCCTTCTTTCCCCCTAGCTTTATTATCCTTCCTTCTTTTCCCCCTCGCTTTATTATCCTTCCTTCTTTCCCCCTAGCTTTATTATCCTTCCTTCTTTTCCCCCTAGCTTTATTATCCTTCCTTTTCCCCCTAGCTTTATTATCCTTCCTTCTTTTCCCCCTAGCTTTATTATCCTTCCTTCTTTTCCCCCTAGCTTTATTATCCTTCCTTCTTTTCCCCCTAGCTTTATTATCCTTCCTTTTCCCCCTAGCTTTATTATCCTTCCTTCTTTTCCCCAAAGATTTATCATACTCTTTTCCCCCTACTAGCTTTATTATTCTTCCTTTTTGCCCTACCTTTATTATCCTTCCTTTTTGCCCTACCTTTATTATCCTTCCTTCCTTTCTTCTTAAATTTTATTATCCTTCCTTCCTTTTGTCCTAAATGTTATTATCCTTCCTTCCATTCCTCCCAAATTTTATTATCCTTCCTTCCTTTCTTCTTAAATTTTATTATCCTTCCTTCTTTTCCTCATAGCTTTACTATACTTTTCTCCCCTATCTTTATTATCCTTCCTTCCTTCCTTTTTCCCCTACATTTATTATACTTCCTTTTTCTCCCCCCAGCTGTACCTCTCATGGATCGACCAAGTGACATACGAGGAGGTGACAAAGCCTCGCTACGGCTCGGTCTACCCGTGGCCCATCAACCATGTCCTCACCCGCCAGAAGCGCAACCAGGTTCTGCGACGCCTCCGTGTCCTTGGCTGGAAGCAGAAGTCGCTGGAGGAGGTTAATTTTTTTTTTTTTTTTTTTTTTTTTTTTTTTTTTTTTTTTTTTTTTTTTTTGAAACACCTACCATCATAATTACTATCACCACTACTAACATTAATAATGATACCAATACCAATACCAATACCCGTACCGATACTGATGCCGATGCCACCATGATCACCAACAACACCAATACAAATACCAGTAACACCAGTACTGCCACCAACACTTACAGCATTGTTAATAGTATCATCACCACTGATCACACTATGACCAGTAGCAATACCACCACCACCAACTCTACCATTACCACAACTACCATTACCAGTACCATGACTACCATCACCATTAATACCAATACCAGCTCTACCAATACCACAACTACCATCACCAGTAATACCAATATCACCACCACCACCATTAACACCAATACCATGACCACAAATAGCAGTATCGGTATCACCACCAATGCCAATACCACCACCAACAACACCAAAACAACAACAACCACAAACACTAACAGCACCACCAATAAATAATAATGACAAGAGACCTGCCCAAAAAATATTATGTTCCTTTTGATTTTCTCCAGGTATTATTGTCACTTTTCATCTAAAACTAGTTATCTATTTCACAGGTGTACAATGAAGTTGAACACTGCTGCAATGCCCTTTCTGAACGACTCGATAACCACGACTTTTTCTTTGGAAACAGGTGAGTTTGACAGAAGTTAGCCAACTAAAAAATTTACAGAATTGCATGTTCAGCTGTTCATAACTATTCTAGTTCTTTTGCAGCATGCAAGCTTGCTGTTTGTTATTTATGTGAAGCTGACTTGTATCCCAAAGTTAACAAAGTTATCTATGTCAGTAAAGTGATGTATATTATTTTAAAGAAGCTAAAAGTTAAATATGACCACCTAAATAAAAGGAATGAAAATATAGAGCAAAGGATCCCTCCCCCCCCCCCTTTTTTTTTTCTCCATTTTCATCTCTCACACTCAATTGCACTTTTTACCCCCCTCCCCATATAAGTTTCTTTTCCCAAATAATGATTTCCTTAAACATTTTCCTCTGCTTTCCCAGACCAACAGAGCTAGATGCCTTGGTTTTTGGCCACCTGTTCACTCTCCTGACTACACCTCTCCCTGACAACCGCCTGGCAACTATTGTCAGGTCATTTGGCAACCTTGTCAAACTGTGCCAGGTGGTTGAGAGGGACTTCTTCGAGAAAAACAACGGAGGTAGCAGCAGTGGCAATGGAGAGGGAGACTACGACAAACTGGAAGATTTGAACCAGGTGCCTATGTGATTACAGGCTAGGAAATCAGTTGAGAAAATAAAGATACCTGTGTGTGATAGCATATTAGTTGCATCAAAAGAAGTTATTCTAAAGCTCCTAATTAAGGAATGCATTTTAAAGCACTGTTGATTATTAGGAGAACATTAAAGTACAGTATTTGCCATATATAATGAAATAACCACATATGCATTAGTACCTAGCAAGTATTTTTGAGGAATGAAGATTTATTTCTTATTTTTGTATATAGCATTGTGAATTGTAGAGATAAAAGCACTGATACTTTTCTTTTCCTTGGCTATTCTGACAATGTTGAAATCATTGGTAAATTAATGCAATTGTTATTTTTTGTAATCAGGAGGAAAGCCTTTAACTTCCCGTTATACAGTGCTTGTAAGTAGTGTTATTAGTCTGTGACAAATGTATAGTGATCTGTTTAAAATGTACTGGACATTTAACAATTGTAAAAAGCCACTTCTGGCATCCTATCTTTTCCAATAAATTTTCAATACAGTTTTGTTTTGCCTGTCTATCCTATTTTAATTTGTTATCATAAGTGCTTATTGATAATTAGAAAACAATAATGCAACTTATTAGAAAAAACTGTATGAATGTATATAATAATAATAATATATACAAAGTAAATTATGAAATCTAAGAAATTCATTAACCCCTTGCCGACAGGTATGATGTGTAGGTACATGCTATGCCCACTGTGAGTACTTGTTTAATTGTTTTTTCACATAGATGGCTACACTTGTACTAAGTCATCAATGAGCCAGTTACGAGTACTGCCTGTCTTGCCCGTTCACCCTTTTCTTTGATTTACAAAATATTTTATGTTATCTTATTTTGCTGTTACTAATGTTAAAAACCATCATAATAATTATAATGTTTATAATAAAAATAACACCATCGATATTCATAGCACTTGTAAAAAATATGTTTTTCCCGCCAATTCAAATCAGGTAAGGTCACAAGGTCTACTAATTGACTCCTTTATGGCTAAGCACTAGCAGAGCCATCTATGGGCAGACATTTCACAAAAAATATAGAAAATAAGACACAGCATTTTCCCCATTTTTTGTTCATTTTCCCTGGCAGCATTGGGTTAAGAAATCCAAAACTACTACATTTATATACATAAAAAGTTATATATAAATTAACAGTAATGATAAACAAATAAATATACAGCATATAAAAATAAATAAATAATTAATACATACACACATATAATTATTTATGTATCATTCATATATTATTATTCATATATTTATTCATATAAATGTATACTGAATGCATTCATATATTTTATAAATAGCCAAATATATATTCATAAATCTACAAACATATAATTCTATACAAAGAAGTGAATTTTCAAACCTATCATAAGTTTACATTTATATCAACATAGGTATAGGTACTGTACATGATAAAAGAAAGTTATAAAACTAAAAAATATATATCTACTCTGCTTCTGTGGGTTTCCTACCTGCCTATTACTCCTTGTATTGGGTGTTAGCACTTCATAGCAAATAATCACAGATGTTGGGTGATGCTTCAACATCTCTGTACTAGGATGAAGTCTTGCATGGCCCTACTGTGAGCTTGACAGTCCCCCAGGCAAGGACGGGAGTGCACTAATGTATATTCATCTTCGCCCAACTGTCCCAAAACTTTTACCCATTTTAAAAATTAATTAAACTGCCTAAAATATGACACAAAGATACTATATGACAGATACATTCCATTTGAAATAAAGAACTGAGCATATATAATATATAACATATAGTATATAGCATATAGCATACAGTATGTAATTTACAGTACATAGTATGCAATAAAGTGTACAAATAATGTAGATAGTATCCTTAGTACTGCTTAACACTATAAACAATGAATATCTACTAAATCTACTATAATTACATTTCTTAGACTTGCACAATGTTACAAATTCTCGAGCTCTAGTTGTATGAATTAAACCAAAATTTGGTTCTCATTATCTATAGTTAGTTAAAATTTGTTATAAAAATAAATCTTTAAAATACAGAAAGGATTTTCTAGGAATAATAACTTAACAAAGCTTAGTATCTGGATATGCGATATATATAACATTTTGTCAGATATATATGTATTCTTGTCAAATAATATGCGACATGTTCCTTATCTCAGTCATACTGTGAATGGTAACAAAAAACAAAAGTAAAATCATTTCTGTATTGAGAAATAAATACTGTTGCTTAAGGGTCACATCACTACCATCTATACTCTTTTCATTATCAGTTTTTGCTACGTAAAGAGAGATTCTAAGCATGGTGGTGCTACAAGGGTTTTCTCTACAGTTTGAATCTTGATCAATTACATACATATTTATGTATGCAATGTTAATCTAATGGTTGCAGAAGACATAACATACATACCATGTCCACTGTATTTAATAATCCATTGCTTCCGAATAACATGCCTTGGGACATTGCCTGAGGGAGAATGGGACATGTAATGCTCTGATTTGCTACTGATTTGTATGAAAGGAACCATATATAGCACATAAATCATTCACCTGGTATGCCTGTTACTGCTGCTGTAAACCTGTTAATAACCTTCCCTCTAAATTCCATGATCAGGCTAGACTCAACTACTTAGATTGTCATATAGCGCTCTGCCAGAGTGACTAGCTAGAAGTATGACAACAAAAGGGAAGTACTGAAGCCATGGGCGTAGCAGCCTTGCATATAATTGCGTATATTGTCTTATTTTGTTAGAATAAGAAAAGAAAGAAAACTCTTTCTCTCAATAAAACTGCATTTCATTGTTTACATAAGTGTAACACATGTAATTGATTCCCCACACCAGCCAAATCTGAAATAAGCCCAGCTAGCAGCCCACACTCCCCAGAGTGGAGGCCCAGCTCACCCCAAATTCTCCAGGAGGCAATCGGTTCATTGAATTTACACATAGACGGCTTTACCATTGCTCAACCCAAATCTGATGGGGTTGGAATGTATGTACATGCCATCCCCACTGTGAATTTACTTTATTAGTTGTTTTTACACATAGATGGCATGTACCAAGTCACCAATGAGCCAATTATGAGTACTGCCTGTCTTGCCTGCTAACCCTTTTCCTTTATTTTCAAAAAAAAAAAAAAATCCTGCCAATTCAGGGAATGGTGAACTCAGGTTAGGTCACAAGGTCTACTAATTGACTCTTTCGTGGCTAAGCACTAGTAGAGCCATCTATGTGTAGAGACATTTCACACACAAAAAAAGCACAGAATTTTCCAGGAAGCATTGAGTTAATCATCAAAGAGTTAACTATTGGTCCTACCTATCTCAACTGTTTACCCTTTCCAATAATTTACTGAAAGTTTTATTTAAAATTTGATTATTAGTATATTAATAACATTATAATAATAATAACAGTATCAATATTAATCAGAAAAAAAAGATAATTCAAGAAATGGGTAAACCAGGTGTGGTCACTCAGGCTTACTACCCGACTCCCAGGGGGCTGAGCACTTGTGGAGCCATCTTTGCACGATAAAATTCACAAAAAAATAAACTACAGCTGGAAGAACATTAATCCATGATTAATAGATACACCTTTAATGGGCTGGCAATTCATCTGCTTCCTTCCAAAATTGTGTCTGTAGATTAATCAACATACATTTCATAGTGTTTATCTGTTTTGTATACCTGTGATGTAAAATGTTTAGACACTGATGCAAGATTGAATCAGACCATGGATTAAATGAACAGCATGAATTACTTTTTATGTGTTACTCTAATAAAATTGAAGGGACAGTTATATAACTTCCAACTAATTACAAATAACTTTGACCTCTCTCAGAACCACTCCACCAAACATTAGTTAGCATTAAACTACCTTAATGTGATGCAACAACAATAAAAATTGCTACGTCATTGTTTAAGTTCTGAGTTTGTTAAACCAACTTTTAAAATAAATTACATCTAACCAACATGTCATAATTTGTATAATGACAAATAATTTACTATTTACTATTAACAATTAAATATAATCTCAACATAAACTAAGAAGTACACAATCAATTATGGGTCCTGAGCACATAACTTCAACATACATCGTAAATGGCAATGACCATTTTGATCTGAGCATACAACATATTGCTCTCATGCCCCAATATTCAATCCTGTGACAATGCATGCGCAGTCAACGTTACATGGAGGACAAAATAAAAAACTCTCCGCCATTTCTAACAGTGGAGGATTTATGGTTCCTTAATGGCACTACTCCATCACTTTAACACAGTGGATATCGGTGTAAACAATTACCTCATGTCTATACTTTCCCTACACACTTTTAAAAGAGAAATTATTTTATTTTCTGTATTTTTTATTATTACATTGGTGGGTAACCCGTAAAAAATGGACATTCATTAGTTTAAACGTAGTGTGTCTCGTCAAAATATCCAGTAACAATATCTTTCCTGTATCCAATAACATTATAATATTCTGTTAAGTGAAAGTCTGTGGCTGAAACTTTGTACCAAGACAACTTCCATCTATTTCTTCTCGTCTCTTCAGAATCAAAATCCTTTAAAATAATTATGAACAGATAACCAATTGGTATATATCTGCCTTTTAGTAACATAATCCTTTGGGAAAACATACTGACACAACTACAGCTCCTAATTTCTCATGATTACTCAAACTACCTTGCACAGTAATCAAAGGTTAAGAAAACAATGTCTTTAGAAAAAAATTGTATTCCTGACTATCTTAACATATTAGAAGACATACACACTGAACATCAATTGAAAACTCACTGAGTACAACTCTTCAGATAGGATTAAATGAAATGTAATTGACAGAATAAATAAAATCACTGAAATCCATTTACTTTTTTCGATCTTCAAGTACAGTGGTTGCAACTGTTCTCTTTGTCAACTGCGAACATCAGTAACTCCAGATAAGCACACTGCAAAAGGGACGGGAAAGGGAAATGGGAAAAGAAGCAACGTGACTAATGCTTATTTCAACCACTGACGATGGAGTATGTTTCATATGGCTGAAAAGGTATTATACCTACCAAGGTCTAAACTGAACTGTGAAGCATGAGACTTGGATCTTACAAAATCTAATGATTACAAAGCATGTATGTTTAACTATAAAATGTATCCACTGACAATAAGTTCATTAATATGCATAGAAATGAAGTTGAATTAAATGAGTTGTCCATTGGTTCTGACAATTATATATCATAAAAACAGTAAAATATTTAAATTTAAGGTTCAATTGGTTTAACATTCAGTGCTAACACTGGTGAGTTTACTTGTTGGTGTATAGCAAGTATTTATATAAAATAATTTCCACTTTGAAACATTAATTTTCTTTAGCAAGCTGTAATGCCCAAGCAACATTGTCAAAAGTGGTATTGGGATCCTACATTTTCTTAAGCTGCAGTTTGAAAAAAAGGAGACTGAGAAAGAAGGAAAGAGAAAGAAAGAAAGAAAGAAAGAGAGAGAGAGAGAGAGAGAGAGAGAGAGAAAAAAAAACCTAGTCAGGCTTTCCCACTTGCTAATCAAACTGGCTTCAGCTACCACAGCTCTCTGTCGATCACATTCAGTTCTGACTGAGATCTTGTCCCTGGCAGAGCTAACATGCTTCTCCTTACTCTGGCAAGCGAGAGGGTGAGAAGGGGTTCTCCTAAAATCACAGTCAGCCTAGCACTGGGGGCATCCACCTCGCAGAGCCAACACTAAATGGAGCACAGAGCCACCCTGGACTTTGTAGTCTGCTGCCGTCTTCTCGTCATTCCTGAGGAGGATGAAAAGTTCCGCTTGATTCAGGGATCCCATAGGGATACTATTAATACAAATATTCCCTTTCACAAATATCTTCTGTAGTGATACTTAAGAAAAGGGGGGGGGGGGGTAAAATAAAGTAAAGGAAAGAAAATTAAAAACAATCTGAAATAAAAAAATAAAGTTAAAATTTTCATAACACTCAATCCAAAGGTAAACAGAAAGTCAGATCACCAAAAGAAAATAATGTACAAGAAAGCAGAGATTGGAAGAATTTTAATGATAAAAAGATTTGCACTAATGAATTTATCCCAAGAATTACAAACAATTACATTTCCTGAAAAGAACAGCAATGCATCATTGTCTAAAGGAGTTTTCACATGGGGATAAAGTCTCCACAACATTCTGCAGTCTATACTTTAATCTTGTCACACTGTTTAATTCCTATCACAAGTGACCATGCTTCCATGTGGTCATTGAGAAAGATCTTTACTCTTTCTGATTTAACAATGATACAATGACAAAAACTGTTGGAAAAAGTGCCATGAGTTCGACCTGATAATGGTATCCCTGACTTGGGAGAGAGGTTGCAGGGTGGGGGGGGCAGTTGTCTCCCTAAGAGCCATAGTTTTTAATTCTTTTTACTAATTACACCTGTATAGATCCAGTTATAGCTTAACATACCCCAAGAATAACTAATTTTGTAAATTTTGTTTACTTCACTAGGCTCCACTAAAAAAATGTAGGGATTTGAAATGTATAATACTATTAATATTTCATGTTACTGCCACCAGCTTAGTGAACGCTGGCAAGTCTAGTGGTATAGATGCCACTAATGCTGCCATTAACTAGCGTCCATCAATCGCTCCAATACATAATTGCTTGGACAACAAGAATAGAACAATTGTGGATATAATCTTAGGGGAAGTCTCTGCCCATGGCTAGCAAAACATTCTCAATGAAACTGAGATCTGGCAATTTGGGTGGATGTGGCACAGTGTAATCCTGGGGTGTTACCGAAATGATGCCTTCAAGACACTGCTCAGAACCAAATTCACAAAATAAAAGAGCACATACTGTTACACTGTGTGGATTATATGTCATTTTTTCCCCTATGTGAAATATTGGCAAGATTATTTCATTTGAAAAACAATTTTTTATTTTATACCACACACCTTGGTTTTAGTTTACTGAACTTCCCCCCAAAACAATAATAATGGCTATAACAACAGAAAAAACAACAACAAAAAACATGAAAATAAAGAAAAAAAGAAAAGAAAAGAAAGAACAAAAAAAAAAAAAAAAACCTGCACAGGTCTCAACAAGAAAGAAAATAAGCCAGGCCTTATGGATTCCCCTAAAAGAATGTTTATTACTCCTTTCCGTTGCATTATATTACAAATAAAATTACGCCTTACATCTGCTTTCCTGAGAAAATGAGTCGCTGCTGGGGGGGAGGAATGCCCTCCTTCTCTTCCACTCTCTCCTTGATTCGCTCAACCTTGTCTGTCGGCTCAATGTCAATCTCAATCTTTAAAAGAGGAAAATGAAAGAAAGAAAAAAAATATATATAAATATATATATACACATGATGATGTCTACAGATTTTTACAAATGTATTTCAATTATGCAGCATCTTTTATACTCTGTAATTATGCAAAATGTAGTGGTGTGTTTTCTAAGCACATTAAGGAGAATTAAAGAATTGCATGTACTTATCAAATTATGGGCTGGACTTATTTCATTACAGAATATCATTTAAAAATCTGAACAAGACATGAGTACTGTAAAGAATCTTGCTTAAGCATCACATGTATACGAACCTCCTTTCCAGTCAGGGTCTGAAAGGAAAGAAAAAAGAATTAGTGAGAAAACCAGTACAGTTAAATATCACATAACAACAGTTTATCCCTACTGATGGATATAATAAACATTTGAAGATATGATAGCCTTTAGCAACACACACTTCAGACCTTTACTAAGAGTAATTATGCAACAACAGAGGAAGGGGTTTACAAACCATGACATTTGTCCAGGTTTGCCAGAGCTCTTATTTCATTCTCATATTAAAGCACAGTGTTCAAGCTCAGTCACCATGAATTAATTCCACTACCCTCCCTCACTCTGCTTCTCCTTTTACTTTCTCTCTCTCTGTATCGTCATGTGTCTTTATATTTGTTTACGTCTGAAAGATAGAATACTGCAATGCTGCATTGATATAGATATATAACAACCCTCCCTGACTGGGCCTCAAACCTAGGTCACTCTGGGTATGAAAACGAAGGGCCAGTACTATGTCTATTTGTCACTTTCTTTTTCTTGTGCTACTCCCACTCCCCTAGTGTATTATTTTAGTTTTAGTTTAAGATATACCAGAATTCTCACAACAAACACTGTATCAAAATCTGAAAAAGAGTGTTGTAAATGCTTTGGCGCTCTGCCAAAGGCCAAAACCTTGACCATGCATATTCTGGAACAGAGCTTGTAGACCTCCCTGGCAAGTTATTGTCAAATAAATAACCAAAGCAAGCTGTATCTAACCTTAACATAATGCCATAGGTTTCTGGCCTGTGCCTGCAGTAAAATGCAGAGAATGTTGCATTTGCTTGTTACAGTAACAATACTGGGGATCAGCATTTACAGATCATAGCTAGTTTGCAGTATTTTTAAAAGAAATACCATGGGTGTTACGTAGTCATATTTACCAAATTAAAAGTGAGAAAAATGGGTCCAAGCAGTAGAATAAACTACTGTCCAACAGTAAAAAATGTTGATTTCAGTATTCAGTCCATTATTTCTGAAGTAAGGAATTAAGTTACTTTTTAAACTTATTAATTTGTAACATCCTGTGACTTTTATGCTTATTCTCACAAACAAAATCAACTTCAAAACCTAGGGAAATGGTAATTTTTAAACTTAAGACTGCATTTAATAAGAGATTCAACTCAATGATCACAATGCCACTTCCACCTCAGATCTACATGCTCAGTCTTCCCAGAATATGCATGATGGAGGTTTGTTGTCCTATTGCTAGACTGGCAAAGGCACAGAGGCTTGAGTCACTGCAGGTGCATCCCTGGTAAGCTACTATAGGATTACATTTTTCAGATTGTTTTCTGTACCTAATGGTATTACTTTGTGTTTTTAAATCCCGAAAGTCCCACTCACAAATATCTTGGTTCTTGATAAAATGTGTGCTTTACAATAGACATAAGGAGTTGGAGAAGAGAAGGAAAAGGAAATCAGGAGAAGAAAAGACTGCAGAATTGGTTGAGCCAAGGGCTGAGGCCCAAGGTGGGGAGATCCCCAATATTGGGCTATCTTCTAAGCCCCCCACAGCAACAACAGGAATGGGGTTTGGGGGGTTTGCTTATACAAAATTCAAATGAAAACACAAACTTGATGGAAAAAATTTACATTATGACAGGTTTTAATGTGACTGCTAAAACAAAGGCCAAGAGGTCTACTTGATGCAGATTTATTGTGGGCCATTACCTGTTCTTCACTATGGTAATGTCCTTAAAGAACACATAAGATTGGCTTTCCAGCAAAAGACCATCCTGGTGTTTTTCATCAAAAAAGGTACCAACATTAACAATTTTATACCCCAAAGACCCCCAAAGAAATAACAGAAGACATTTCAATAGGTCTTTACAAAATGGATGCACTCACTAGAGACTAAGTCCCAAACTCAACATCACCAATTTTTTTCAACAATTTAAGTTGCCATGACTGTGCATGCCCAAAGCCTGAGGGGAGGGTTGATTGGGGGCAAGACAAAGCTGAAACTTAGGAGCAACAAATGGATTCAGGCTTTGAGCTTCCAGGCTTCTTTTTCCTTTATTTGTGGCATTACCATCTGGGCATGCAGATTATATGATGTACTGATGACAAGTTTTTGGATAATTCTTTATGGTACACACTAGCTAGAGACTCGGCGCCCGACTCCATGTCACAAAATTAATTCAACAATGTAAGTTGCCATGACTGTGTGCCCTTCGGTCATTGCTCGAGGGGAAGGTTGATGGATTGTTTTCACCTCAGTATGCATGAGGAGTTGAAATTCTGGCACTGAGTGGACTTAGGCTGTGAGCAGCACTTTTTGTGATCTATTTCCTGTCTGTTTCTGCAGATTATTTCTTGTACCAATGACTGCGACATTTCATCTTTTACAAGAATATCAACTTCGAATTTCAGTAGCTTAGTGTGTCTATACCCTCAAGATTAACAGAGACTTGATGTAGAAAGACAAAGTGGAACGGAGAGAAAAGTAGAAATTATCCTGAATAGGACACAGAAGAAGAAGGTAAAATCATACAAAACACAATGCAGTAACACTACAAATGAAAAAATAACTGCTCTAAGAAAATGTAGGCCTGCAGTCAAAGAAATTGCCACAAGTGCACAAACCTACTGGGAGGTTTATTTCACTCATTTGGCAATTTAGCATTATTCCCATCGATGTATGAGTGTGAATGTAAGGTCTGTGAGCCATGACTGGAAGAGTGCCACACTCAGCATCATATTCTTGGTGCCGTCAGCGGCGACACAGGTTGTTTTACAAGAAATTGAATATTATAAAAAATTTGAATAATGACAAAAGTAACATAGTGTTATACAGTTTGCACTGAGTTGTAGACTACCTTGAGAGATCATGGGAGTCTGTTCAAAGAAAAAAAAAAAAAAATAATAATTACAATCTAGATAATGTAAATCAAATGGCAAATCTGGACATTGGAAAATGGCCAAAGAGCTAAAAGTGCTTAAGTGTAAAAAGAGTAAATAACTTTGCAAATAGGAGGTATAGAGTCTCGCCACCATGCACATGTGTTCGCATGCGTCCAGCCTTTATGCATCCACCCAGCAGAGTGGCCGCTCACGTAAGCCTCATGCATGAATCTTTTTGCTCTTTTAACCAACAGTAAAAGCAAATCTTAACCACGTAGCAAAGGCAGAACTGAGCTCAATAACCTCCTTCATGCCCTACTTTCAAAAAAGAAACCAGTCATAACTATCTTGCACAAACATGAAATACATTAAGGTTTGTACACCTCTGTGCTCATGAAAGAACACTACTTGACGCGGTTCGATGCAAAATCACCCAGCTGGCACGGTGGATTAATCATAAATTTGTACTGAACTCGACTTTGCTAAAAAACATATTTACTCCGATTTCTAATTACAAAACTAGCGTTTCCAAAAATATCTAACGTCATAACTGGGGAGCCTGTAGGTCACATAAATCGCAAATAATGTGCAAAAAATAATTCTTTACATTAATTATTCGAGACAATAACAATCAAGCCGAGAACAGACAAGGGATTCTATTTCCACGATCATTACACAATAAAAACACATCATGAAAGACAACATACACGGAATACAAAGAACAATTCCCGCAGCTTTCACTAACGATTTCCAAATAACTCACAAGATCAAAATAATCGAGTAATTTAATGAAGAAAAAAATCAAAACATTCTGTCAACTTCCCGAACCGGGGAAGACACTCGCCTCTCCTTTCGCCTTTACACGCTTAATACCTGTCAATATCTCGCTTTTAAACCATGACTCTGGAGTATAAAAGAAAGCATTTAAATTAATGTCTCTAATTACTGTAATTACCTTCACTTTGATCAGCATTTTGAGGGATTTTTTCCGATCTTTTTTCTCCTTCCACTCGGGCCTTGAAGTTTCGGGCGGTCTAGTTCCAGGTTGCGACTTGGAGATATATATTTGTGGTTTACTTCAGTTATAGTTATTAGGGTCGTATTTTATAATAAGCGGACTATCATGAATGATTATAAATGCATTTAATAAAACTATTAAGGTTTTTTTCTGGTTATATCTATAATTTTTTACACATTTACATAACCCGGAATGACTTCGCAAACGATGACTTTCATGCCCAGAAATATTTCAGGAGTTCTTATGGAATTTATATAAATATATAATATTTCTCACCATTTTAAGTTAACATTATCAACGAAACACAATCAAAAAATAATTTAGTTGACTTTACATTGCGTTCTTGATTACAGCCACATTCTAATCTTGATAAATTTGACATATAAGCTATATTTATTTATTCTAAATGTATCTCATTTTGATATATTGGACAAATAAGTAAAACATTATTTTATAAGAGAAATGTCAAGTCAAGCAGTTTCTTCTTCCATTGTTAATATATTTTCAAAAAGTTTAACCCATTAACAAACCAAATATCATACATATACACATAAAAAAAATAAAATAAAACACACACACAATTCGACATAAACTAAATCAAATTTATCCAACAAGGCACAAAATACAAGAAATGATAAATACAAAAAAGTTAAAAACACAGACATTAGAGATAAAAACATTACAAATTTAAGAAAAAATAACTCGACGAAATCGTATTTACTATATCAAACTTACTAAACAAATCACAAAATACAAGAAATAATAATAATAACAATAATAATAATAACAACAACAACAATAGCAATAACAACAACAACAACAATAATAATAATAATAATAATAATAATAATAATAATAATAATAATAATAATAATAATAATAATAATAATAATAATAATAATAATGATAATAATAATAATAATAATAACAAAAATTATACTACTCTAATACTACTTCTACTACTACTACTACTACTACTACTACTACTACTACTACTACTACTACTACTACTACTAATAATAATAATAATAATAATAATAATAATAACAATAATAATAATAATAACAACAACAACAACAACAACAACAATAATAATTATAATAATAATAATAAAAAATAATGATTATAATAATAATAATAAATCCGGCCACGATCCCCGAGGTTTTGCAGTGTAAGCGACCACATCAAACGCCGTGAGGGTCGGCTTCGAAAACGTTTATTTTAGGTCGTTTTTATCAAGGAAATTCCGACTCGAGGCTGATTTCCGGAGGCTTTATGGAGTGAGGGAGATTCCGGGGAGCAAATCACGATGAATCCCTTGACGTAAGTGGTTTAATGAAGGATTTGGGAAGGACTGGAGGGATGCGAGATGAGGTTGGAAGGAGAAGATATCGTATTTCGAATATTTTGATGACGTTTTTTGGGGTTTTATGATGGTTTTGTGCGGTTTTGGGAATTGCATTACGTTTAGAAGGATGTTTGGAAATGTTGAGTTTGTATCTCTTTCTGGTTGAAGTCTGGGACATTGTTTATTTTTAGAGGAAGCCCAGTCTTTGTTGTTCTAGCAAATATAAACTAAACAGAAACGATTAGCATAAACCAAAGTAGTAAACTGTAATTTGCATAAGCTTGGTACATCTGTTATTTTGTATTGTAGTTAGGGCTTAGTCGTTGATTGATTTTTGCCGATTGATAGGACATCATTAATAGTCCTTTGTTGGGCGGCAACGTCATTCATATCGACACATTAACGACTAGTAGTTACTGTTTCTTACTGAATCCTGTCTTATTGGTAAACTTTGAATATCAGAAGCAGAGAATCTAAAAATAACACTTTATAAGATGATAACCTATTTTCTTTTGCATTTAAGGAATGTGAAAAACATCCAGAAATTGAGCCAGCGCGAGCTAGAGCTGGGTGTCAACATCAAGCAGTCGTGGCATCAGCAGTACCGAGACAGCGCTTGGCTCTTCCTCGGAGGGCTGAATTATGAGCTCACCGAAGGAGATATAATCTGTGTCTTCTCTCAGTATGGAGAGGTGAGGTCGTTGTTTTTTCCTTAATGTATTGTATAAGGAGAAGGGAGAGAGAGAAAAATATTGGTATTTTTTGAGATTTGAATATATGTCATAAAGTTTATTATATCTTATGAATCTGATATTTTTTTCAAAATTTTTGCTAAGTCACACCACTGTATAAGAATCCTTAAAGATATAGTCGGCCCATCATCTTTATTTATATTAGTAGGCCTACTGGGTGTTACATTTATGTATTTTGGTGGTTTTTCAGGTTGTGAGTATTAATCTGGTGCGAGACAAAAAGACGGGAAAGAGTAAGGGCTTTGCGTTTTTGTGTTATGAAGATCAACGCTCAACCATTCTGGCTGTTGACAACCTAAATGGCATAAAGGTAAGTCTGTAGAATAGTAAAATATGTAGATATTTGTATGGCTTGAGGTTGTAGTTTGAAGCTAGTGACATACCAAGGTACCAAGGGGAATGTTTGGGATGTTGTTCTCTTCCCATATTTGGCAAATATGTGATGAAATTTACCCACTTCCCTACCAAATTAAAGGCCTGTACCCCCCACCCCTTACAAAAATCATCATTGTCATTATGTGTACCTACAGTTAAGTTTTTTGGAGAAGAAAATAAATATAAATAAAAGATAAAATAAATTTCTCTTTCACACTTCTTTTCCTCATTGCAACTTCAGCTAGTGGGCCGCATCATCAGGGTCGACCACGTGGAGGAATACAAGGTGCCCAAAATGAGGGAGGACATGTCCGAGGAGCAGCAGAAGTTGCTGATAGAAGGCTGTGCCCCGAAAATCATTCCTGTGGAAGAGCAGGAGGAAGAAGAGGAACTGATGGTGATACCTCCAGGTGAGTGGCTTTGCTTAGGTAGGGATGGTGAAGTGAATGGGGTTGGTGGTTGGTGGTTTTGTAAATGTTCCGAGTGGATCCTATGTTTAGAATCAAGTCTTGATGCTATAGGTAGATTTAATTTTTTTATGAGTTATTTTATCTTTCTTTCTGCCTTTTTTTTTTTTTTTTTTTTTCTTACTTTTTAGCTGTAATGGAAAGTGACAATTTTTTTTGTATTCTCATACATTCATAATCGTTACTAATCATATTATTGCTGGGTTTTTGTAACTGCTGAAAAGTCTGTTGAAATTATATCAACATTTTTAAAGAAATTCTTGCTTAATTACCTTTTGGCCTTCAATTTTTTATTAAACAGAAAAAATCAAGAAAGAAAATACAGATAGGAAGGTCAAGAAGGAGAAGAAGAAGAAGGACAAGAAAAAGAAAAAGAAAAAGAGGCGATCGTCTTCATCCTCGTCATCGTCATCAGAATCAAACAGTTCATCATCCTCAGATAGTGATAGTGATGATGACAGCTACAGGAAAAAGAGAAAGAAGAAGAAAAAGAAGAGAAGCAGAGACGAATCAGAATCAGGGAGCGACAGCGGAGACTCCGAAAGAGAGAGGAGGAAGAACAGGGCAAGGAGGGAGGAATATGGCAACGGGACCTTTAAAGTGAAGGAGGAAAAGAGGGACCCAGGCTACGAAAAGTACGAACATGCGAGACCAGATAGCGATAGGGACAGGTACCGCGAGAGAGACAGAGGCCAGGAGAGATATAGAGACACGAGGGATAACAGGGACAACCGAGACAGAGAATACAACAGACACAGAATGGAGAGGGATGATAGGGAGAGAAGGGAGAGGGATCACAGGCAGGAGGGGAGAGGCGGCTACAGGCAGGGGGAGGACCGGGGAAGAGGGGGCAATAGGGGTGGTAGGTACGGCAGCCACAACAGAAGTCCAGACAGAGGTAGATATAGGGGTAGAAGATAGTTAAAAGATTAAAGAAAAAAAAATTATTTCTTTTTATAAAGACATGTATCTTCAATTATGAAACAATATTTTCTAATGTTTTTAGAATTTCATTATTGAGATGTGGTTTTTAACATTGTTTACAGACAGCCATGCAGCAGATGCAAATGAGATATTAACTTGAATTAACATGATGCATGTTTCTATTCATTTTTAAGAGCCATATGCCAGGTGCAAGTGATATATTAACTTGAATTAATATATGTGGCTTGTTTCTATTCATTTTTAAGAATTCTTTTATTATTATTTTTGTTTTGAACTAGATTGTGTTCATGTCATGATGTATGAAATAAACATATTCTTGATTTTTTTCTTTCATTTTACATGAAATGGTTTATTCATAAGAGAAGTGTTGAAGATCTGGCATACTTATCATAGAGGCTTGACTGTAAGGTGAAACTTAGAAAAAATGAGAAAAAAAAAACATTTCTCATAAATATGCATGGTAGGTAAGGTTCAGTCATGGAATTTGAAAATTATTGCTGATGTACAGTAGGATAAGTAAAAGTATTTTGTGAATATGAACAGTGATTGTGAAAACTTGCTATGTCACTTTTAACCCAATGCTGCCGGGGAGAATGAACAAAAAATGGGGAAAATGCTGTGCCCATTTTCTATATTTTTTTGTGAAATGTCTGCCCATAGATGGCTCTGCTAGTGCTTAGCCATAAAGGAGTCAATTAGTAGACCTTGTGACCTTACCTGATTTGAATTGGCGGGAAAAACGTATTTTTTACTAGTGCTATGAATATCGATGGTGTTATTTTTATTATAAACTTTATAATTATTATAATGTTTTTAATATTAGTAACAGCAAAATAAGATAACGTAAAATATTTTGTAAATCAAAGAAAAGGGTGAACAGGCAAGACAGGCAGTACTCGTAACTGGCTCATTGGTGACTTAGTACAAGTATAGCCATCTATGTGTAAAAACAATCAAACAAATACTAACAGTGGGCATAGCACGTGTCTACCCGTCGTACCCGTCGGCAAGAGTTTGACAGAAGATTGCTACATTATGATATTGTAAATGCATGATAGGAAAACAAGCAAATACAGTGACTACTAGAATGTCTTGCTATTAGTAAGCCCAAGTATTATTACACGGAATAATCCTGTAAATGGCATATGTTTACATTAATGAGGACATTTTCAAATGAAACTCAGTTGTATTCAAATATTTATATTAAAAGTATGTACAGGTACAAAATCGTTGTATATGAGCTTACAAAAGTATCCTTAGTACATGTTATTAAGGGAAGGCTGACTGCTAAACTTCCACGATATCCTCGTTGTTATATTCTTTGTCTGCGATACACAAATACAGGCAATGTATAGAACATGTCATCCTCCATTCTATAAAAATTAAAAGAAAATGAAAAAGACAAGGAGAAAGATAGAAAAAAATATATGATCTGGTAAACTTGTGACAAATGAAAAGGTATGTGAGAATGAATGAGTTCATCAAGATGGAAGTATATTTGACAGATTTATATCTTCATCAGAATTCCATGACACCCTTATGAAGTTATAAATCAAAGCATGTCATCTATGTATCTTCTTGTTTCTCACCTTATACCTTTCCTATATTAAATATTAAAACATTATTACTGCCTGCTACATTTTCTATTGCATACAATAATAGTGTTGAAGAAGAATATATAAACTTTACAGAAGACATTTCTCTGCAGAGTCTAGTTGGAAAGAAATACAGTAATCTAAGGAATATTCTTTGGTCACATTAGTTGTATGTGTTACTCCCTATGAAACATAATGAACAACACAGTACAAAAATACTATGGTTTGACAGGAGCATTCATATACCATGAGTTCACCAGCAAGAGTATCAAAAGATGATTCAAACAAAGCATTTGTTTTATACCATCAACCTGTGGAACTTATCATACATATATATATATCTATATCTTCAGTTGCCTGTTTAACCATTTCACAAAGCTCTAACTACAAAATACTGTACATTATAACAATGGTATTTCCATCTGAATACACACAAGCAAAAAACAGCCATACATAATTATTTATGTATGTAATACACACACAATTCACTTCAGTGCATTAGAGCAAATTTTCACCTCTATAATTAGGCATTTAAAGGGTGATTAGAAACAATCCCAGCTGACCCATAACCCTAGATGCGAGCACCCAATCAAGCACAAATAATACATACACAGCCATGGAACACTATAGATCCAAGTATGCATGTTATTCATGTGTGATTATCTATGCCTCTACACAGTTCATGGCACACTTGGCATTTTAAAATATCTATAAAGCATAACATTCACCATGATGACCTATAATGTCCCAGTATGCAGTTAGAATAAACCACAGATCAGTTATGAATTAAGAAATTTATACAAATGCTTTACAAAAGACAACTCACTTGTATCAAAATAGTTTCTTAGAAGAATATATCCATAGCTAATTTGTGACCTATTTGAATTATCTTTCTTTCAGTCAAAAAGACAGAGAATCATTACATAAAATAAAGAGTTATCTTTTGTGTCCACTTGAAAAAAGTGTTAAATTGATAGCCTCTTTTGTATCACCAAAGCTATCCCCTATTTCTTCTCTGTCGTATCAAACATACCTACTATCTACAATATACAAATATTTGGCCAAGTATAGAGGAAGAAAACTTGAGTATAACACCACCATCCAGTTATAAATGAGAAAAAAGTGTATGGTCAAATAAATCATGATCACCATCCCTACTTCTCAACATGCTGCTATTTCGGGCAAAGAAAGTATCTTTCTTGGAATAAACTTGTGTTGTGATGACTTGCAGTTAAATGTTAATAGTGGCATTCTTACTGTCCAAATATTCTTTATTCAAGAAGCAGACATAAAAATGGGTTTTAATTATTAATAGCAACTTCTTATTTATACAACTCCACATTTAATCTATTGTTGTATAAATACTGTTGACCATTATGTTACGAAAGATTTAACTGGTCAATACATCTTATTATATAAGATAGTAATGCGTTTACAAATACAGCAGGCTGTCAAAACAGAACACAATTCACAATGTATGTAATCAATTTAAACAACCTTTTACATGTAATAACTGAACTGACTACAATCTATTAGATTTACAGATAGTATCACTGGGATCAAGATATTGCAGTGAAAATAGAAAAAAAACATACACACAAGAGAAAACCTGTCATTGGATGGGTTTACAGTAACTAAGTGAACAGCATTTATTTTTAATTCAATATATTGTCCATTATAGTTTTATTTATTGACAAATATGAATGTTTCCAATTTTAATCTGAGCAATGTGCCTTATCATAGTCTCCATCTACCATATATGTACAGTATATATTGGTATCACCAATTAATAAAAACAAATCATAGTCATCTAGAAATTTGGTTTCAGTGATATTTCCGAAAATACCCCCCCCCCCCCCACTCTGAACACCACCCGAGTCACAAAACATTTCCCTTGCTACTAGACAGATCTTCATCACAAACGCCGACGTCGGAAACATCAAAGCTCTGTAACGTCACTCGGGTGGAGATCAGAGTTCCTCCCTCCTGCATGATCCGAGCCCCTCTCCCTCTTGAGGTGCGTGCGGGGGATGGTGTGGGTGTGAGCGGCAGCCCGGCAGTGCGAGGGACGTTCCAGGCTGTCGGGGGAGTGGGCTCTGCCGGGGTTCTCTAGCGTGCAGTCGACGGTCGGTAATGCTCGTGGGTTGTTTGGGTTCGGTCTCTGTCTGTTAGATGAAAGGAAAGGTTTACTGATTACAACTATATTGAATTATGTCTATTGTAAAGACCATGAATTTACAAATGCAACATAAGTGAAGGGATCTTTGACATTTCACTACGGATGGACATATGAGGAATGAATCCGTTTCCCCCACCTCATGCGCGTCCTCTCAGAGAAAAAGACAAACATTACCTATCCTCCATGCAGCAGGGTTGAGGCCTGGGGATGGTGACCAGGGGAGGCGCGTGGTCCCTCTCGTCGAAGTCTGAACTCGAGGGCTCTTCCCCCAGCGCTCTTCGACCCGCCCTCGAGGAGCTCCTGCTCTTGTGGCTCGGCCCGCTGCCTCTGCCTTCTGCTCCCTGCTGGGTGCCTCGGCGGCGCTTCCGCGAGGGGGCGTGGCGGAGACACACCGGGCCGCTACCTTCGTCCTCGTCGGTGTGGGAAGACACTCTCTCGCCGCTGCTACAAGGGTGCAACAGCTGGAAAACAGGAATAGACAGTTATAATATTATTCATGTCCAATCCTCATTCCTAGGATAATATTTGCTATTTTATTTAGAACCATGTCATATCAAATACCTTACACGTATCTAACTACAACTATTAAGTTAGAAAAAACCTCTCTTTTTCTTACTTCAAACCAATTAATCAACTAAAATTTTCCAGCATCATAGTGACCAACAACAGACTTTCACAAGAAGTAAATTAATATAAGAGAGATATAAATCTCTTAAATAAATAAAATCAAACAGAATACCCCCCCCACTAGCCCTCACCTCTCGATCTGCCTGGAAGCTGTGGGCGCAGGAGCGACGTCTGGGCGGCGGGCGTGGGTAGTGGCTAGGGTCCTGAGGGAAGTGGGTAGTGACAGCAGGGTCAACCGGGTAGCTCATCGGGTCAGGCGGATAGTGGACGAGGTCATGAGGATAGTGAGGATGGTCGTGGGGTAACTCCTGGGCCTCTGTGGACTCCGAGCTGCTGTGGTCGCTCATGTGGGTGTAGGGGGCGGCGAAGGGGCCGGGGTAGGCCAGGGGCATCACGGGTATCCCGGCTGCGGTCATCATGGGCGGCATCGGCATGGGCTTGCGGCGGCTGGAGGGAAGGATAGCGGTTTGAAGGGTACGGTTTGGAAGGGTGCCTGAAGGATGGGTTTGTAGGGTGTGTGTGTGTGTGTGTGTGTGTGTGTGTGTGTGTGTGTGTGTGTGTGTGTGTGTGTGTGTGTGTGTGTGTGTGTGTGTGTGTGCGTGCGTGTGCGTGTGCGTGTGCGTGTGCGTGTGCGTGTGCGTGTGCGTGTGCGTGTGCGTGTGTGTGTTTGTGTGAGTGTGTGTGAGTGTGTGTGTGTGTGTGTGTGTGTGTGTGTGTGTGTGTGTGTGTGTGTGTGTGTGTGTGTGTGTGTGTGCGTGTTCGTATGCGTGTAAGAGAGAAAAAAAAATATATATTCAATTGTTAGTTAATGTAAACAACGTCCCAGTCATTATGACGCATTGCAAATATCCTTTATTTACCTCTTTCTTTGCTTGTAACAGAGACACACAATCGTCGTAACTGTCACGAGGAACACCACCACGGCGCCAATCAGTATCGCCAACTCCGCAGTCTAGAGAGAGAAAAGAATGAAATACCATACAGTATTTTTCAAATGCCGAACCTTAAAAGTAAATCAAATGTAAGTCACAATACTATAACTTCACTTCCATTTCATATATACGCAGAATTTTATATTCTAAAATATCAACCGAGAATATAAAATTAACAAAAGATGACAAAACTACAATTACAAAGCGAGCATGTATACACACTAAACAGTTACAATATATACTATTTGTATATACAGTAAGCAATTACAATGCATATACATATATATATATATACTCTAAACAATTACAATGTATGTATGTATATACACTAAACAGTTACAATAGAAAAGAAAAGAAAAAAACATGTATATACGCAAAATCCAGATCTTCTCACCTGTAACACATGTCCCTGGCGAGAAGGCAGAGGCACCCTCATGCCCCTGAAATGGACGCCACCGGGAAGGAGGGACTTCAGCTCACTCTTCCTCACCCTCAGCGCCTGGCGGAGGTGGCTGGCGTCGACCACAGACTGAGTGATCGGGTCAACTGCATAAACGTACATGTCTGTCCTGTGGGTAAAAGATTATGTGGAAGGTAAGTATGTTGTAAATATATTGTGAATTGATTTTGTTTCGTATACACGCACACACACACAAATACAAACACAAACGTCAGCTCTCTCTCTCTCTCTCTCTCTCTCTCCCCCCCCCCCCCCCTCTCTCTCTCTCTCTCTCTCTCTCTCTCTCTCTCTCTCTCTCTCTCTCTCTCTCTCTCTCTCTCTCTCTCTCTCTCTCTCTCTCTCTCTCTCTCTCTCTCTCTCAAATAAATAACCAAAAATGCTATACTAACGCCGTAGTAAGCGCCGCGTCACCGTCAACATGGGGCGCTATTCTCTGCACGCGAACATCCAACCCAGACACGTTGGTTAGCATCCTGTGGAGATGAATAATGAATATTTGTCAAGAAAAAAAAGAACAGTGAATGGGTATAAACATATATTCTCAATCCCAGACTTTTGCCATTAACGATACTCGGGAGTCTTAGCAGTTACTGAATTCTGAATTCTAGTAAGTCTTAAGAATGTTACGATCGGGAGTCTAATCACATTTTGATCGTAAGTCAACAAACATTGTGATATTAAATCTAAGAATATCGTGACCGTAAGACTTAAGAATTTTGCGATGTAAGTCACATGAACGTCGTGCTCGAAGTACCAAGATGGCGTGGTGGTCAGCCAACACTTACCCTTGGATGTGGTAGAGATGGGGTTCTACTTCTCGCGGTTTTGCGGCCACTTCCAGCACCAGGTGACCTCCTGCTCCCAAAACGTGCACCTGGGATAGAAAAAAAACAGATGGTTGTATTATCAGGAAGAATATTATGTGGCAAAAATGGCTATAATATTCGATTGGTTATTTGTAAACAGAACCAAAACGTGGGGGAATCTTTTGAGCGTGAATACGTGAATATTCTGTTCTTACAATCGATTCCTGTCAGTCTGAGAAAATGGATTGTGCGATTATACATTAATCTAAGAATGGATTGAACAGTAAGACAAAAAAAAGCTCAAATCAACATTGGAATCGCTTGCATCATATGAAAAAAATCCAAGTTCGAAATCCACTTACGAAAACGTTCGCGATGGCCGACCGAGCTGATGGAGCTCCGCCCTGATCGCTTACACGGACGTCGAAGCCAAACATCTTACCGGATTCGTCCTCCAAGGAACCGATTACAACCACCTGTTATTAGATTAGATAAGTATTAGGATTATACACAACACTACCTTTCTTTATGATTTACTATATGGTTTGAAATATGTGATAAGTATAAGACAGTATTTCCTCATTATAATATAATTATATAATCAAATACAAATTCACACACAATACACCGTCCATATTATCGCAAATACATCGCCTGTAACTGACCTGTCCTGACACGGGGTCGACGGCGAACCTGGTGCTGGCGTCCTGTGCCCCTTCGCCGGGTAGAATCTCGTAGCGCAGTTCCCCGTTGATGCCCTGGTCTGGGTCGCTAGCCTGTGGGAATCGCAAATGTTCGTGGGGGTTGGAGTAATGTGCGAGAATGAGCTATTTCAGGCTTTAAAAAAATACGGTTTTTCGTTTAGTGTATTGGTAAGGTAGGTTCTGGAAGAAATATGAAAATTTATGCCCTCCTTTTTGAAAATAAGCATTGTTTTAATACATTAGGTACGATTGGCGCAACAACAACAACAACAACAACAACAACAACAACAACAACCACACACACACACACACACATAAACACCACACACACACACACATAAACACACACACACACACACACACATAAACACACACACATAAACACACACACACACACACACACACACACACACACACACACACACACACACACACACATAAACACACACACACACACACACACACACACACCTCCGCTCCCACACGCAGCCCCACATCAATTACCATGATCCTAGTGACGAAGTGCCCGTACGCAGCCGTGGCAGGGACAGCCGCCACGACGGGCCGCCCCTGGGGAAGGATGCTGGGGCTGTTGTCGTTCTGGTCCTCCACCTCCACCACCACCCACACCTCGTCCATCCCGAGGCCCAGGTCGCGCCCGCCGCCCACCAACAGGCTCGCTGGGGAGAGAAGGGAAAGGGCGTTAAGATGCGACTGAGAGCTATCGGAGAAGTTGATTAGTTATCTGTCTGTCTATCTGTCTGATTGTCTCTATAAATGTGCAAGTTTGCATGTGGGTGTCAGCCTGTGTGTGTGTGTGTGTGTGTGTGTGTGTGTGTGTGTGTGTGTGTGTGTGTGTGTGTGTGTGTGTGTGTGTGTGTGTGTGTGTGTGTGTGTGTGAATGAGTGTGTGAGAGTGTGAGTATGCATTTAATTCTGTATCAAAATACTACACCAGGAGTATCATCACCCAACCCACACCAAAACACCGCCCACCTCTTCCATCCACTCACCCTGTGCGCGCAAAGGCTGTGTCCCGACGGCCGGCTCCCCCAAGGGCGGCGCTGTCCTCTGCCTTCTCACGGGCTTCCTATAAGTCCCCAAGGAGACCACCTCGGCAGGGACGCTCAGCCCACCGTCGCCGTCGTGAGGGAGTGTCTCCAGGGCAACGACGACGGGGACTTCGGTGTCAGCCAGAGGAGGAGAAGTCAGATCGCCCTCCGCCGCTTCCTCGAACCGTCTCGTGCTTTGCGACTGCTCGTTCAGGTACTCTAGAGCGCGGCCTCGTTCCGGCTGCGTTGCCCGTACCTGTGTGTGGAAGATTAGTTTTCGTTGGTGAACGTGGACGTGAGAGACTGGCTGCTTTAATATATGAAAATAGGGATTGTTGTATAAGGCATAGCTTTATCATCATATATGGAATAAAGCATCCATACAAAACTATAAATAATTATCACCAAATTTCGAGAAACCGAGTCTGAATAAAATTGCAGTCTATACTACCCAATTAACTTATAACAATAGATAAAAATACGTGGAAGGGCCATAACATGTCTCCTTACCTTGAAGCGATAGCTACTCTTGGTCTCCCGATCGAGGCTGGCGATGAGGTAGACTTCGCCCGAGTACGAGTCGACCGCCACAGTGCCCGACATGCCCGGGTCGACCAGCTGGTAGTGCAGCTGCTGCCCGGAGAACGCCTCGCTCACGTTCAGATCCAGTAGTCGCAGGGGGGTGTCGTTGTTCTCCATCACGCGAACCTGGTGGAAGGAAGGTCCAGTAGATAAAATAGCTGGAGTTAATGTTGGTTAAGGAAGCATTTATTTGTAAGATGCATTTCTTTTATGTAGTAAAATGGCTTTTTTTAATTATTTGGTTGATATAATTAATATCTCAGAATAATAATGAAGTTCTGATTTTCATTCATTGATCTGTGATGTAAATGACTACATCACAGACTCTGATAATATTATAAAGAAAAAATGACTGCCTCACCTCGTACTCCTCCCGGTCGAAGAGACGCGTGGTGAGCTCCTCCTCCTCGTCGACGACCGTGACGACCAGCAGGGCGGAGGCGGAAAGTGGCGGGGTGCCCAGGTCCTGCGCCACCACCGTCAGGTTGTGGGTCGGGGCGCGCTCGTAGTCCAGCGCGCCCACGGTGTACACGCTGCCGTTGTTCGAGTCGATGGAGAACTTGTCCTCGCCGCCCTCCAGCTTGTACAGGATGAGGCCGTTCCCCGACGTGCCGGAGTCGGAGTCGTTCGCGAACAGCCTGGCCACGACGGTGCCGCGAGGGGCGTGCTCCGAGAGGGCGGCCGTGTACACCGGCGTGAAGCTGGCGTTGCCCGACTCCAGCTGGCCGTCGCTGCTCGCCTCCCCGGAGTAGATCGCGTCCTTGTAGTCGTAGAAGACGGGGCGGTGGTCGTTGACGTCGATGATGTCGATGTGGACGAGGACGGACGAGGAGAGCTGCGGCGTGCCCATGTCCGTGGCCACGACGGAGAACTCGTACACCTCGCGCTCCTCGCGGTTGACGGTGCCCGTGGCCAGGATGGTGCCCGAGGTCTCCACGATCCTGAAGGGGAACACCTGGTCCTCGCTCGAGTTCTTGTAGAAGATGATCTGGTAGTGCACCTTGGCGTTGTTGCCGAAGTCCTGGTCGAAGGCTACCACCTTGCCCACCTCCCCCACCAGGTACTCGCCCTCCACCACCTCGAAGTTGTAGACGGGGCGCTCGAACCGCGGCGCGTGATCGTTCACGTCGAACACGGCGACGGAGACGGTCGTGTGCGACGCCAGGCCGCCGCCGTCCGTCGCCGAGATATTCAGGAGGTAGAAGTGGTCGGGCTCCAGGGGCCCCGCCACCACGACCACGCCCGTCTTGCTCTCGATGGAGAAGGTCGACGCCTCCTTCAGAATGGGCGTCGTGTTCTCCCCGCTGGCGAAGCTGAAAGAGGTCTGCGCGTCGATCTTGTAGCGGACGTCGGCGTACAGCTTCTCGTCGTCATCGGTGGCCGTGACCTCCGTCACGCGGCTGCCGATAGGCAGGGACTCGGGGATCTTGACGAGGGAGCGCTCAAGGTCTGCCAGGTACTCGAGGTTGGACGTGTCGGGGAGCTTCCTCGAGGAGTTCTCGTCCGGGTCGTCCTCCCGCGCCGAGAAGAGCGGCTCGCGCTGCACGAACCGCGGCGGGTTGTCGTTCACGTCCTCGATGCTGATGGTGAGGTTGGCTCTCGACGTGAGGTTGCCGTCGTCGCGAGCCTCCACGCGCAGCACGTACGAGTCGACCTTCTCGCGGTCCAGGTCGTCGCCGACGAAGGTGACCTGGCCGGTCGAGGAGTCGATGTCGAACAGGTGAGCCGCGTCGCCAAACAGCTGGAGGAAGTAGGTGGCGCCGGGGTACTGGTCCTTGTCGCTCACCTGCAGGAAGGGCGCTCCAGTTATATATCGTAACATTTATCCTAATGCCATGAACAATCAGTTTCTGGTTAGCATACACAAACCCCACCATCAAATATCGCCAAAGATCAAATTTGATATGCATATACGAAACAATCCAGGTTATAAGTTATAAGTTACAAGTTATAAGTTACAAGTTATAATCACCTGTATGGCAGGAAGAACTCTTATGGTGGTGCCCGGTAGAGCGTTTTCCCTGATGGTGCCCTCGTACGCCACCGCATTCAGCTGGGGCGGGTTGTCGTTCAGATCCTCAACCTGGAAGGCAGGAAACCGTAAAGAAACAGAAAAAAAAAAAAAAAATACACGCACAATTACCGTTTTTTTTTTCATCTAAACCATTTTTAAAACAGTACTTCCCACCCACGTTACTTATCTCCAAATCATATCTCCTTCAGCTTCCCCTAAACACACTCATTAGTCTCTACACTCTCCCTCTTTTTCTCCAAAATTAGAGTAAAAAAAAACATAAATAAATAAAGATAAATAAACATCTATCTCAAGCGTAAACCAGTCGCACTCACCTGCACGTTTACGTAATAAATATCCGAGGTCCTTCCGCTGACGATGACGAGCGTGTGGTTGGGGGAGGCCTCATAGTCCAAGGGCGCCACGGTGTACAGGGAGGCGTCCTGGCCGAGGGCGAAGTACTTCCTGGCTTCCGGACTCACCTGCGGACAAGATGAAAGAGTCGACCGTAAAGGAGGAGGTTAGGGAGCGAAGGAAGGGATACTTAGGTATTTTTCGGGTGTATCTGTATTTTATTTTTTTTTTATTTTCCGGGAAACTAAATTATCAGGCATATCTATATTCCTCTCTCTCTATATATATATATTAGTCAATCAATCTACCCATTTATCTATTTATCTATCTATATATCCAGTCATCTTTATCTCCATCTATCAAATCTATCCACCTACTCCCCCACCCACCCACCTATCTACTTATCCACTTAACCAATCTCTGTCCAAAGACCACTTAAAAAAAAAAAAAATAAAAAAAAAAAATAAAATAAAAATAAATAGATACATAAAGAAATAAATACACATTAATAATAAAAATAAATAAATATCAAACTCACCAACTCGAACTGCGGGTCCGAGGCGATCCTTGCCCCGACGTCCCGCAAGGCAGTCGCCAAGTCGCCCACGAGGCCGCCCGCCACGTTCTCCTGCGAAGAGAGGTTTGGAAGAAGCGAAATTAGTCTGCCTTTTATCTTTATTTCAAGGAGTGATTAAAAATGTATATAGTCTTATCTCGAGTGTGATTTTTCTTGGTGTTGCGGTTCGATTGTTGTTACCATAGTGATTATTATTATCGTTGCTAGTAATGGTATCATAAATATTGGAGAGACAAAGATCCAGAAAAGGAGGAGGGTTGGGGGGTTAGAAGGGGATAGGGGAGAGGGGAGGGGAGGGGGAGGGGGAGGGGGAGGGAGGAGGAGATGGAGGAGGGAAAGACGGAAACGAAAAAGAATGTGAAGGATTCATGTTGAATAAATCCACTTGCTTTCCTCTTCTTTCCTTCGACATGTTACTCACACTACGAAGAAAGAAAGAAAGAAAGAAAAAAAACGAACAAACGAACGAACACAAACAAACCGCAAAGCCCAGTCTCCACTCACCTGCACGGAGAAGTTGACGACGGTGCTGCGCCTGGTGGAGGGCCTCCTGTTGGGGGCGACGTGGATGGTGACGTTGGTGACGAGCGACGTCCGCCCGTCCGTGACCACCGCCTCGAACTCGTAGTTGGTCCTCGAGAACTGCTGGACGGGAGCCACGACCGAGACGATGCCAGAGCTCTCCTCGATGGCGAAGGGAACTGAGGGGAGGAGGGGGTAATACTTTAAAGAGGAGGTAACTGAGGGGAGAATGAGGAGGAGGGAACTGAGGGAATAAGGAGGGGAGTTAAAGAGGAGGAGGCGAGGAGTTAAGGAGAAGAAGGATTAGAGTTAAGGAAGAGGTCGTCTGGGAGAGAGCATCGAGTCGTGTGGATCTTCATAGGTCGTCATAGAAGGGGGGGGGGGTACGCAATGCCTCGTCGTGGATAGGTAACATTATTTTCCATCTTGGGATAGTCAAGGATATTTACGAATCATAGAAGACTAGAGAAACGTCACTTCTTCCTATAACACTCACAAAAACGTAAGTGTAAAGGAGACAGAATCACAATCTGACAATCAAAAAGGATATAGAAGGGAAAAAATATAAACTTATAATCAAACATTCTAAAAAAAGGAGACAATCTAACACCCAAAAACAATCTAATACCAAAAAAAAAAAAAAAAAAAAAATGAAAGTTAAAACAAAGGCCACAGTAAAAAAAATGGCCTGCCATTAAGCTCACCTCCATCTTGGTAGGAATGGAACATATCAAACATGAGGTCTGAGCCTTCCATGTCCACGACGCGTACTTGCCCCACACTGGTGCCCACAGTGGCGTCGCTCCCCACCCACAGCTCGTAGGGGGCGCCCACGAACCTCGGCTCCCACATCTGGGTTGCCTGGACGCTGGGCAGAGGAAGGAGAGGGAGGGGGCAAATTATGGTAAATTCGGGCAGTCTTGGTGTGATGGATCAAGTTACGTGAATGTATTTTATTATTATTGTCATTGGATTTATGTTTTGTTAGCTGGACTGAAAATATCTTAAATAAAAAAACTACAACCAATATATCTATAAAACAATTATATGAAAATGCTCTGATATCAAACTATAACCATCATATCAATAATCCAACGATGACACGATAATACTACGAAAACAGGCGACGTCGAGGGACTTACTAGACAGTAACCACGGCGAGAGATGTCCTCGTCTCCGAAGGGTTGGACGGCCTATCAGACGCCTCAACGAAGAGGGTGACTTCGCCAGGAAGCAGCTTGGTGACGAGGCGGATGGTGCCCTTGTCCTCGTCGATGGAGAAGGCCTTGGTGCGGTCGCGTCTCGTGCTGTTGCCTGGGGACTGGATGGAGTAGCTGACGCGTCCGTTGCCGCCTTCGTCGCGGTCCTCTGCTTGTACCTGTTTTGTGTTGGAGGGGGGATGTGTGATCAGTTATGGTGTGGGTGAGGGGTTTTAATTGTTGTTTATTATTAATACTCTATGCGGATAATGTAATATAATATTTCTCCCTATAACATTAGACTTTTGTGTATCTCTCACTTACCGAACCTACAACGGTGCCCTCTCGTGCCTCTTCACTTATAGTAAACTGGTACTGGTTACTCGGGAGGAACTCTGGGTTGTTGTCGTTGGCGTCCAGGAGTTTCAGCTCGATCTTGGCACAGGACTCCGAGTCGGATTTGAAGTCGGGAGAGTCGGGGGAGTCGGGAGACTTTCTGGCTTCAGTTGCGGATCGTTCGGAGCGAGAACTTCGTCGTCTCGAGGACCTACTTCGATTCTCGTCGATTCTTCTCCTCAAGCGTCTGGGAGAGAGGAGGCGTCGTTTCGAGAGGTTACTCTTCACGCGTTCCAGCCTTGAACTTGATTCTGGTGTTGTTGTTGTTGTTGTTGTTGTTGTTGTTGTTGTCGTCGTCGTCTTCGGTGTTGTTGTTACAACAAAATCGTCTTCATTGTCTTCTGAAGGTTCTCCATTCCTTTTGGTGTCTGATAACACTCGCGATTCCCTTCTCGAGAGTTCCCTCGAGCTTCTTTCAGCTGCTGCCTTTCCCCTCACTTGGGCGTCGGTCCTCCTCTGACGCGTGACAACTCCCGACGGCGCCCGGGACTCTGCCGAAGGACTGTTCCTGATTCGTTCTCCGGCTCGCGTAGATGGCGTGGGTCGCGTCCTTCGCCTCAACAAGGGGACAGTGACTCGCGTCGGTGACTCCCGCGACCTCTCCTGGAACGTCGTGGGAGGATCTTCCGTCACGGGGGCTTCGAGGATCCCTTCTTCCTCCTTCTCCTCCTCCTTGTCAACCGCGCCTCCTCTCGGACTGTCGTCGGCGCCTCCTGAAGTCCTATTGCGGAAGAGGGACGTCTGCCTGACGCCCGGCGGTGCCTGGACGATGGGCGCGATCTGGTTGGCACACACGTACAGGGTGATGACGGGGGACTCCTCGCGGTCCAGGATGTTGTGGTTGTCCACCGTCAACCAGCCTGACAGAGGGTTGACAGTTAAGGCTCCCTGGCCGCCAACCACGTGGTAGTTGAAGGCACCGTTTACCCCCTGGAAAGGTCGTAAATGTTTTGCTTTTATTCGAAAGCTTGGGAGAAATGTAAAATCACCAGATTAGTCACGACCAAACTATCGCGGAATTCGCACTTCCCTTTGGAGTCCAAAAATATGTAAGTACCTTCAAGAATCGTGAAAAAGAGAGAGAGAAAGAGAGAGAGAGAGAGAGAGAGAGAGAGAGAGAGAGAGAGAGAGAGAGAGAGAGAGAGAGAGAGAGAGAGAGAGAGAGAGAGAGAGAGAGAGAGAGAGAGAGAGAGAGAGAGAGAGAGAGAGAGAGAGAGAGAGAGAGAGAGAGAGAGAGAGCGAGAAAGAGACCGACAGAGACTGAGAAAAAGAGAGAGAGGGATAAGAAACCATCAGAGATAAAACCAGAGACAGACAGATCCAGAAAAAAAACCTCGAAGCTCAAAGTCCGACCCTCACCTCGTCCCGATCCGTGGCCGACACCTGGACGACGCTGAAACCCGACGGCAAATTCTCCACGATGGAAATGGCGTACACACTGTGGCTGAACTCGGGCAGGTTGTCGTTCACGTCCTCCACGAACACCTCGATCACGCTGGACCCGACACGGCGTGGGTTGTCCTCCTGGTGGGTGGGATTTGGGTGAGTGGGTTTGGTGGGTAGGTGGTAGGTTAGGGGAAAGAAAATAAAGAGTTAACGGGAAAAGAACTGAAATTAATAGCAAAAAATACAAGTAAACAGACCATCAAAAACTAAATAAGTTAGGTAAACAAATCATAAAAAAATCCACCACTAAAAACGGCTAACCTCCAAGCATAAAAACCTTCCCTTTCCTGGCCTAGACCTCGAAGCCTTACCTGCTCCGCTCGAACATGGAGGACGAGCGAACTATCGGCCAGCGTTTCCCGGTCGAGGTGCTTCGTGAGGAACAGCTGAGCACTGCGGGGGTCGAGGGTGAAGTATTCCGAGGCCGGGGAACGGACGAGCGTGTAACGAAGACTGGCGTTCTGCCCTACGTCGCCGTCGAGAGCTCGGAGGGGACCCGGAGTCAAGCTCACCTCCTCTCGGATTGCGGCGCCCTGGGGTCGGCGGGAGAAGTGCGGGTAAGAACTGGGGTCGTCCATTTGTCACTTTTGGAGGGTAAATGTCTGATTTTATAAATAAATGTGTACCATGAAACATACTTCTTTCTACTTCTTTACGTTGAAAATAACACGCGCACGCTCGCACGCTCGCACGCTCGTTCGCTCGCACGCACACACACACACACACACACACATATCAATTTATCTATTTATCTATTTGAATAGCAAAATCCATGTACAGTACTTTTCCTTCTTTCTTTTTTTAAATGTCACCACTCTTACTATCTAGACACATGTGACGCCTACCACACGCGCCGCCTCTCTCACCGTGTCGTGCCCCGGGTGCTCGGAGACCTTGGCGAAGTAGCGCTCGTGGCTGAACACCGGAGGCAGGTCGTCGGCGTCCACCACCACCACCGTCACTGTGGTCGTCGAACTGAGGGACGGGGAGCCCATGTCCTGCGAGGAAGGAAAAGGATTTGGTCTCACTCATCCCGGCTATTTCTACTCTTTGGTTAGCTTAGCCTCGCCTCTCTCCCTTCTCCCTTCTTCTCTTTGACTTTTGGTGTCTTAACCTTTCTTCTCTTTCCTAAGTACCTCATCCAACCCCCTCCCCTTCCCCCTTTTCCCCTCTTCTCATCATATCCCTTCTCCCTTCACCCTATCCAATCCACCCCTTTCCTACCTCCTCTTTTTCCTTTCCCTTTCCCCTTTCCATCCCACCCAAACTCCCCTCTCTTTCTCCTCCCACTCTCTTCTCTCACCCTCTCCTTACTCCCCTCACCTCCTTACCCAAACCTCTGCCCACTCCTTCTCATTTCCTTTCCCCTTCCCCATCCTCTCCCCTCTCCCCACTCTTCCCTGTCCCTTTCCAATCCTACTCTCCTTCCCTTCCCCTTTTCCCCTCTCACTTTATTTTTCACCCTCTCCCCTTCCCTTTCCCTCTTTCCCCTTCCTCTTCTCGTCCTCTCCCCTCACCACCGCATTCAGTCCTCTCCCTTCTTCTTCCCTTACCTTCTTTTTCCCCTCCCACCTTTTTTCATCCTCTGCTCTTCCCCTTTTCCCCTCCAACCTTCTTTTTTCATCCATTCGTCTCTCCCTCTTTCCCCCTCCTCTTCTCGTCCTCTCCCCTCACCGCCGTATTCAACCCTCTCCCCTCTTCTTTCCTTCCCCCTTTCCCCTCCCACCTTCTTTTTCCATCCTCTCCCCTTCCCCCTTTCCCCTTCCAACTTTTTTCATCCTCTCCCCTTCCCCTCTCCCCCTTTCCCCCTCCTCTTCTCGTCCTCTCCCCTCTTCTTCCCTTCCTATTTTTCCCTCCCACCTTTTTTCATCCTCTGCTTTTCCCCTTTTCCCCTCCCACCTTTTTTTTCCATCCTTTCCCCTCTCCCTCTTCC
>NC_061859.1:3393129-3395629 GCF_019202785.1 Penaeus chinensis
ACAATTCACTTTAACTAATAATATTGTTTTTATCTGATTAATTTTTTTTATTTGTTAATTTTTTTCTCATTGTATAAACAAATATGTATTTAATTTCATTTCACATATTCATAAGTGATACCCTTATCAATTAAGTTCTATTCACATCCAAACAAGAAACAAACAAGAAAACAAACAAACAAACAAAAATCACTTAAACATCTCAAATGAGACTGTTACTTTCAACAACGACAATTAAATTCCTGTGCCTGTTTCAAGCGGGAAGAGTTCATAATGACAGTACTTGTGACAGTCGTGGCGTGGTTGTCAGCGAGGCGTGACAAAGGAGTGACAGAAATTAGACACAACGAGCCTGGCAGCGTTGTCATGCCCAGCTGACTATGCTCTCCTATTGAGGCCGCAGGCATGCCAACCGCGAGAGCATGGAAGCATTTGCGGTTGGTATGTCTGCCAGGTATGCTATTTGAAATCGAAATATTATTTTTATCTATCATTTTTCATCTTATTTATATATATTTTTTTTTATTGGGGGGGGGGGGGGGTCATTCGCTCTCTCTCTATTTCTCTTTCTATGGATGGTTGAGCTTTGAATTATTATTGCAAATGCCAGTTTAGAGATCGAATTGCTTTTCTACATTGCAAAAAAAAAAAGAAAAAAAAGAAAAAAAAAATGCTAGTTCGCTAATCACTGCATTAAAAAGAATCGTAGTTGCAATAAAAAAACAATACTATAAGCGAAAGAAAAAAAAAAATAGTGATTTTACATTTAAACATCTTTACACAGCTGATACAGTGTCAACATCTCTCATTCATGACGAAATAAAAAAAATATAATAATAATCACACCCAGTCATGAAGCAACCATGAAGGCGAACATGACGATAGCGATGACGATGATGACGATGATAATGTTTATGTCAAGGCCGTAATCAGGATCTGGTTTAAAAAGAAATGAAAACTTGGCTGCTGGTGTGACGTTGTCCAAAGGTTAGCGTTTGTAAAGTTCTTTGTCAGTTAATAATATGTAGATGTTATTGTAAAGTATATGCAAGTTTAATCTACTTTATGTGTGTAAGCTTATTTGTCACTAATATATGTTATATATATAGATATAGATATGTAACACACACACACACACACACACACACGCATATGTGCGTTCGTGTGCGGGTGCGTGCATGTGCGTGTGCATGTGCCTAAAAATATGTAAGCAGGTTCGAAACCAAGGAAATACAGAACCAACGAGGAGCGTCGCCCCGAGCGGCGCGCAAACGCACCTGGTTGTTGCCGCAGGTGAGAGCCAGCTTGGTGACGGGCGACGCCGCCTGCAGGAGGGGCTGAAGGGGCGCGGCCACCACCACCCGGGCCGCCCCCATGGCCCGCCCGCCGCCCCTTCCACCTCCTCCACCTCCTCCACCGGAATCCACGGCCTCCACGCGAAACATTCTGACGGATTCCTGGAGATATTTGGGAGAAACAATTTTAGGAATTAAAATGGTTGGAAATCGCGTTTATTTTTTCGTTGTCGTTGGCATTGTAGAGATATCTAGGTAACAAACTCTCTCTTTGTCTCTTATGGTTATTGTTTTCACTCTAATAACTTTATATATTTGCATACATGTATTAGTATATACACATTCCATACCGATACATACTTTCAATATATATAGATACATATATGCACACATACACACACACACACACATAAACACACATACACACACACACACATATATATATATGTATGGATGTGTCTGTGTATATACCCTTATATAATTAAATACCGTACACATACACACACACATGCACACGCATACACACACAACCCCCCTAACACCCACCTACCCACCCACCCACCCACCCATATATGTGTGCGTATATGTGTATATATCAATTTATATTTACATACTGTACACACACACATACACACAACCCACCCTACCCAACACATATACACATACATATATATGTGTGCATGTGTTTATACCCATTTATATTTACCCCCCTCCACCCCCCAAGAAACTCACATCGGCGAGAGGCTGCATCGTCAGGAGATCCGGCTGCGTCACGTTGAGTGTGAGGACCGTGTCTCCAAGGGCGGCGTCCTCCCGCACCCGCACGAACCTCCTCAGCTCCTGGCCGGCGCCCCACTCGCAGCTCCGTCCTGGGGGGAGGGGGGAGGGGGGGAGAGAAAGGAGGGGTTAGTACAAGGTGAGATTGTTTGTCTGTGGAGGTAGAAAAGTTTAATTTTTTTTCAAATGTAGTTTTATGAAATGCTTGATTATAATTTATATCATTGCACGCACACGCACACACACACACACACACACATTGATTCTATTTTGTTTGTATAATTTACTGGTGATTTTAACTTTTATCTATGGAATCAAAATCCAGTTAATCAAACTTACCTATCTTCTATGTCGAATTTTGTCTAATCTTATGTATTTGACCTTTTTTTTTTCTTGAACTTAAAGAGCACCTTAGGTATATTTCACTT
>NC_061859.1:3400629-3403129 GCF_019202785.1 Penaeus chinensis
AAGAAAAAAACTGAAAGAGGAAGGGATAAAGAGCGAGAAGAGAAAAGAGAGAGAGAAAACGAAAGTGTGAGATCCCGACCACTTACGGATGTCCAAAGGCATTTGCAAAGGCGTGAGAATTTTCACTCTTTCGATCGCCAATTCCTAATTTGATAGCGTAATAGGAATTATCTTTTATTTCATGTTCATTATATAAGAAAAAAATCTAGGATTTCTATTTTTAGTGAAAATTTTGAAAATATCATGGTCATATATACATTTTTTCACATCACATTACAATTCTAATATCACATTCTGGGACCCTGCCTACATTATTTTTAGTAATCATAGTGAACGGTTATTTCTTTGGGAGCTGCTACTCGACTGACTGAAAGTGGATATCACAAAGAGAAAAAGAGAAAGAAAGAGAAACAGAGGAAGAGATACACAAAGAGAGAGGGAGAGAGAGAGAGAGAGAGAGAGAGAGAGAGAGAGAGAGAGAGAGATAGAGAGAGAGAGAGAAAGAGAGAGAGAGAGACAAAAAGAGAGAGAGAGAGAGAAAGAGAGAGAGAGAGACAAAGAGAGAGAGAGAGAGAGAGAGAGAGAGAGAGAGAGAGAGAGAGAGAGAGAGAGAGAGAGAGAGAGAGAGAGAGAGAGAGAATCACTCAACCCAGACAGTCCCCCAAGTGAGACAAGCGCTGGCACCCGCAGGCACGCCCCCCCCTCCCCCTCCCCCCCTACCCCCCCCTCAATCGGTCATGCAAACGAGCGCCCATTTCGCGTCGCATCGCATTTCAAGACGATTAGCCAAGAGGCTGACATCAATGACATCGCTGACAATGGTGCCGTATCGGAGGAGGTAATGATGGGGGGGGGGGAGGAGGGAAAGGAGGGGGTGAAGGATGGATGGATGGATGGAAGGAAGGAGGAAGGAGGAAGGAGGAAGGAAGAAGGGAGGAGAGGAGAGATATGGGGAAGGTGGAAGGAAAGGGGAGAAGAGGGGAGGGTGGATGAAAGGAGAATAGGAAAAGAGAAAGAAGGGGAAAGTAACTTGTTAAAGAAAAGGGGGAAGGGGATGGAAGGGAAAAGGAAAGCCGAAGGGACGAGTGGAAGGGGAGAGGAGAGAGAAGGGGAGAGGGGAGAGGAAGGGGGGGGGAGAGAAGAGGAAAGGAGAGGGAAGGGGAGAGGGAAGAGGAGAGGAGAGGAGAGGGAAGGGGAGAGGAAAAGAGAAGGAAGGGGGGAGAGGAGAGGGAAGGGGGGGAGAGGGGAGGGAAAGAGAGAGGAAAGGAGAGGGAAGGAGAGATGAGAGAGAAGGGGAGAGAGGAGAGGGAAGGGGAGAGGAAAGGAGACGGAAGGGGAGAGGAGAGGAGAGGGAAGGTAGAGAGGAGCGGAAGAGGATAGGGGTGACGGAAGTGGGGTAGGGGAGGGAGGTTAAAGGAGAGACGGATAAAAAAGGGGGAAAGAGAAGAAGACAAAGGAGTGGAAGAAAGGAGAGAAAGAGAAGAAGGGGGGAAGGGTGGAATGGAGAAGAGAGAATAAGATGAAAAGAAGAGTAGAAAAGGGGGATGAAAGGAAGGGGAGAAGAAGAGAAGAGGTTGGGGAAAGAAATGATGAAACCTCCCTTCTCCCTCCTTTCCCCCCTCCCCCTTCCCCCTCCCTATCTTCTTGTTGAATGTTCAGCTTAGTCAAGACATCATCATTGCAAAGGTAGTGGGGGAGGGGGGAGGGGGGAGGCGTAAATGCACTGCATGTACGTTGTTCTCCATTTGATAATGGTGATGAGCGTGTGTACGTGTATGTGCGTGTGTGTACGTGTATGTGCATGTGTGTACGTGTTACAGGTTCAGTCTTACAAGTCGGGTTTCGTAACAGTGTGTCGTGACCGGAACTCCTAAGAGATGAGGAAGGGAGGGAGGGGGTAGGGGAGGGGAAGACAGGGGTGGAGAGACAGAGAGAGAGAGAGAGAGGGAGAGAGGGGGAGAGGGAGAGAGGGAGAGAGGGAGAGAGAGAGAGAGAGAGAGAGAGAGAGAGAGAGAGAGAGAGAGAGAGAGAGAGAGAGAGAGAGAGAGAGAGAGAGAGAGAGAGTAGTAGGTGAAAAAGGGGAAGATGAAGATAATTTCATATAACGAAAAAAAAATCCTCTCATACCTTGTAGTATCTGGACCATACCCCCCCCCCCAAAAAAAAAAAAAAAAAAAAAAAAAAACTATTTCACAAAACTTTTCGAAAACATCTTCCCTTTCCTCTTAGCCAACTCCCCGCGCTCTGCCCACTGTTGCCACCCTTCCGCTCGAAGTGTTGTCAGCTTGTCACGGCTGTCATGGCGGTGTCACGATTGCAGGGTTCCCTTTTCTCGGACAATTGCGGAGTGAACGATACGCTTTAGGAATGTATTTCCGTAAGTCGTGTCGTCTCTGTAAGCCGTTTCTGTACATATACGCATTCGCACACATACACACGCATACATGCATACAAACACAGACACAGACACACATTAATTATATCTTTATTTCAGAATATC
>NC_061859.1:3408129-3420629 GCF_019202785.1 Penaeus chinensis
GAACATGATATTCATATAGTGATTATATACAATCCTACACGCATATAAACATTCACACACGCACATACATACACGCACTCGCTTGCGCACACAAGACAAAGGCGGAGACGTACACACATATTCTCTTTCTCTCTCCCCCCTCCCCTCCCCTCCCCTTTCTCTTTCTCTCTCCCTCTCTCCCCCCTCCTCTCCCTCTCTCTCTCTCTCTCTCCCTCCCTCCCTCCCTCTCTCCCTCTCCCCCTCTCTCTCTCTCTCCCTCCCTATCTCCCTCTCTCTCTCTCTCCCTCTCTCCCTCTCTCCCTCCCTCCCTCTCTCCCTCTCCCTCTCTCTCCCTCCCTCCCTCTCCCTCTCCCTCCCTCCCTCCCTCCCTTTACCTCACCCCATCCCCACCCCTGAATACCCCCCCCCCCAAAAAAAAAATCCGCCATTTAGTGAGAATCTACCCCCCTCCACCCCCCCCCCCCCCCTTACGCTTTCCGGGTCCCAGGCGTCAAACAATTCAAGCTACCAATAACGGTCTTTCTGTAAACAAGTTGATTTGTAGTTTCCAGACTTTGAAAAATGGAGAAAAAGAGAGATAAAAAAAAAGGTGTTAATTAGAAAGAAAGTGGATAATGCAAATAATGGGAGAGGGAAAGGAATGGAAAAAAGTTTAGTGGTCAGCGTGGAATATGTGATGAAAATATGGACTGACTTTTCGTATGAAGAAAAAAAGAAGACATGTGAGTGTGTGTGTGTGTGTGTGTGTGTGTGTGTGTGTGTGTGTTACATGCATACACACATATATGTATATATATGTATGTACGTATGTATTTATATATGGATATATAAAAATATGTTATGTTGTGTGGGCGCATGTGTGCGCGTGCGCGTGCGCGTGCGTGCGCGTGCGTGTGTGTGTGTGTGTGTGTGTGTGTGTGTGTGTGAGTTTGTGTGTGTGTGTGTGTGTGTGTGTGTGTGTGTGTGTGTGTGTGTGTGTGTGTGTGTGTGTGTGTGTGTGTGTGTGTGTGTGTGTGTGTGTGTGTGTGTGTGTGTGTGTGTGTGTGTGTGTGTGCGTACGTGTGCGTGCGTGTGTGTGCGCATAATTTACTGTCATTTATTTAATATTTTTTGTGATTCTTTAACTACAACAATGCTTTAAGCTATCTATGCTTGTTATCATGTTATACGTTCCATTCCATTCTCAGCATGCCAAACATGCCGTCCATGCATAATAGTCTTTATTGCCAACATCAAATAAAAACACCTGCTTTTCACAAGTCCCTTATTTAACAGCAATCAAATATTTTCATATAAAAAACATGGTACATTCATTCCCTTTCTAAATAAGTAAATAACAATAAAAAATAATAAACATTTAACATTTCTACGATAACACATCGAACACCAATGACTCACCTGTACTCAGCACAACAAATTAACTGACACTGACTCACCTGTACTCAGCACAACAAATTAACTGACACTGACTCACCTGTACTCAGCACAACAAATTAACTGACACTGACTCACCTGTACTCAGCACAACACATTAACTGACACTGACTCACCTGTACTCAGCACAACAGATTAACTGACACTGACTCACCTGTACTCAGCACAACAAATTAACTGACACTGACTCACCTGTACTCAGCACAACACATTAACTGACACTGACTCACCTGTACTCAGCACAACACATTAACTGACACTGACTCACCTGTACTCAGCACAACACATTAACTGACACTGACTCACCTGTACTCAGCACAACAAATTAACTGACACTGACTCACCTGTACTCAGCACAACACATTAACTGACACTGACTCACCTGTACTCAGCACAACACATTAACTGACACTGACTCACCTGTACTCAGCACAACACATTAACTGACACTGACTCACCTGTACTCAGCACAACACATTAACTGACACTGACTCACCTGTACTCAGCACAACACATTAACTGACACTGACTCACCTGTACTCAGCACAACACATTAACTGACACTGACTCACCTGTACTCAGCACAACACATTAACTGACACTGACTCACCTGTACTCAGCACAACACATTAACTGACACTGACTCACCTGTACTCAGCAGGGCCAAGAGAACCATCACAATGAGTGTGTTTGGGGCGTCCATTTCGTCTCACGAATCTGAAACAAAATAAAATTTGTTTAATGGTTTCTGATCATCAGACTATGAGTGTCTAAGTTACTAAGTACTAGATATATCGTATATAGGTGGTAGCGATAAGCTAATTCTTAACGTAAATCACTTATAATGTAAATCACACAAACAAACAAATGCGAGATAATGCAGATAAGAATATACATAAAATACAACATACAGAACATAAACAAACACACACACACACACACACCCACACCCACACTCTCTCTCTCTCTCTTCTATCAACACATACAGCCTTTCTCTCTACTTACACACATCCACACATCCACACACACACACACACACACACTCTCTCTCTCTCTCCCTCTCTATCAACACATACAGCATTTATATTTACTTACATACACATCCACACACACAAACACACACACACACACAAACACACATGCAATGCAATAGAGTACACTTCCAAATCAACCAACCGGGTCAGCAACGAGCAATATTTTAATGAATGGCCGTGCACAATAGTCTAAATCTCGCTGATCCATATCGATGTCTGTAAAATGCTTTTGTAAATGTCAACTTAACCTTATCTCAAGTCTATAAGGTCCGAGGTCAAATTGTGTCATAAATGGCGTGTTTGTTTTGCATTCCTTAATTCACGAGGTCGACGTTTTGTCATTTATTTTATTTCTATATTGATATGATTATTAAACTATTTTTTTTCTTCAGAATTAGTGATCGCATATTCAGTAGAGCAACACTAATAACCATTAAAATATCGGAAAATTTATCATAATAACATTTGAAAAATCATTAACTTGCATTACGTTATATATTATCAAAACCACACTAACGTATATAATTGCACAATAACCATTATCATCAGTTACGCATTAGCTGCAATTACCACCACCATAAATGCCTACAATTAGCAATCACCATCATTACCATACTGCTGCAACTATCATCAAAGTATTATGCAACATGATCAACGTTCCCGGTCTGCAATTTGCAACATTCCCCCTCCCCTCTTCTCCTCTACCTTCGTGTCAATTGCACTTATGCAACAATGCTGGATAACGGTCGATGATTGAAATGTTTTTCCACATGCTGAAAGGCATTTTATGCTGCATTAATTGCTAGTCATGAAAGTGATTTTCAATTTGATAATTACCTTCGTTGATTCGCACACACACAATACAATATATATATATATATATATATATATATATATATATATATATATAACACACACACACACACACACACATATCTCTCTCTGTTTATATATATATATATATATATATATATACATACATACTACACACGCATACACATCTATACATATACATACATACACACACACATATAAACACGCTTTGTGACCAATCATTAATGCTTTCTCTTATCCTAATTCTCACTCTCTCTCATTTTGTTTTTTTTTATCTTCGTTCTCTCTCACCTCATCCACTTCTCTAGAACAAAAGTCTGCTTCCTCATCAACAGAGACCATCATTCACCTGACGAAACGCCCCTCCCCTTATTCCCCGAGCCAATATTTTACCCAATTATTCCCCGCTCTCTCTTGTATCCCTCCCCTTCCCCTCCTTCTCCCTTTTGTCCCCCCACTTCTCACTTCTCTCTCACTCTATTCCTTCCCTTACCTCTACCCTTCCCTCTCCTTGTTTATTCTCCACTTCTTACTCACTCTTTCTCTCTCTCTCGCTCTCGCTCTCGCTCTCGCTCTCGCTCTCGCTCTCTCTCTCTCTCTCTCTCTCGCTCGCTCTCTCTCTCTCTCTCTCCCCTCCAGCTCCCCTCTCTCTACCCCTTCACTTAACCCCCCCCCCCCCTCCGTCCCTCCCTCTCCCCTCCAAACCCAAGCCTCTCCGTATCGTAATTAATGACGTAATATACACAGGTAGCATGAAGTTCATAATTACAGGTGTGTTTACCATCCCATGATAAATGTGTAGGAGAGCAAACGCCCAAATTTCCACGTATGATAGTATGCACTGTGTACGCTTTCCTATATACTTAAATGTACACACAGAGGGAAACACTGGACAGGAGAGACTGCACGACCGGGAGAGAAAATGCGAATAAGACGAAGAGAAAACACAGAGAAAATATAGATATAGAGGACAATCAGACACACATAACAAGAGCAATAATAGTAATAATGATAATAATAGTAATAATAATCACTGAACAGTTATAATACTAGTGGTAGTAGTCTTAATGGTCGTATTAGTATTAGTAGTAGTAGTAGTAACAACAGCAGCAGTAGTTGTAGTAGTAGAACAAGCAGCAATTAAAACAAATAAACAAATCAAAGCATAACAAGGTCGTCCCAACAGGTACTCGTTTACGAAATCCCGACCTTCGCATCCCCTCGTGTGGGGCAAATCCTCCCCCGGGGAAGCTCGAGGGTTCCTGACGCATTTCCAGATCGGCGGAGACGCGCGGTCTGCGGGAAGCCAAAGATGCTGCAAGATGATGATGCTCGGGAGATGAGGGAGTGGGAGGTGACCACAGGGGAGGTGAAGACGAGTTTTTTTTTCTATTTATTGTAATTTACGTTGTTATCGTTTTGGTAATTAATGATTACGGAGAAGAGACGCTATTTTAAAGACCATTTTTTTCATTGTTGTTATTTTTACTGTTATCATTGTCTATCATCATAATCACCATAGATGTCTAGTTACTATCGTAAACTATCTTTAATAATTAATGTATTCTTATCATTATTTTCATTATTACTGTTTTACTGTCACCTTTATCATCTACTGTTATTATTTACTCACCCTCACATATACGGAATAGGAAGGGTGGATGGGTGGGAGGGGGGATAGTGAGGGGGTGGGTGGTGGGTGGTAGGGGCAGGATGTGCGTGGGTGTGAGTGTGGGCGGGGCAGGCAGGATGTATGCAAGGGCGGGGTGTGGGTGTGGGCGTAGGGGCGTGCGTGTGGTCTAGCGATCGCCGGTCAGGTTGACTCAATGACTGTTGTGAAGGCATATGATTAACGTAATACATGTTTTTATTTTTTTTTTTTTATTTTTTTTTTTGTTATCTTTCAGTACGATTAGCAAGTGCAAATACTTACGTCTGGGTATAAGTACAAGTGGATATTAAAGGACGTATGATCTTAGTAATAACATGAACATTTTCCTTTCATCTATGGTAGTAGTACAGAAGTAGTGGTAGTAGTAGTAATAGTAATAATAATAGTAGTAGTAGTACTATTACTATTACTAGTAATAACAGAAGTGACAGAAGTAGATTAATAGTAGTAGTAGTAGTAGTTACAATAGCAGTAGTATTAGCACTAATTATTGTAGTAGTAACAATCGTAGTACTATTGGTAATAACTGTAGTAGTAGTAGTACCAGTAGTAGCAGCACTAACAACACCTGTAATAGTTTAAGCATTGTCAATTGCAGTTAGAGCAACAGCAGTAGAAACAAAGTAATAATAACACTGATTAAAATGATATTGCAACAACGATCTCCCTTCGAATAGCAACTACGTCTTCCACGACGCAATTCAAGACTAATTAACAGCAAAACCATTTCACAAGTCCCTTTGGCAATCAACAAGACAATCTGACATCTCTCCACAACCTCACCTTGGAGGGAAGGGCGAGGGGGGGAAGGGGAAGGGGGGGAGGAAGAGAAGGATGGCGGGGGGGATGGGAAAGGTGTACCCATTCTTATACATGATTGATTGCTGGTATTTTCGTGTTTATTGATCTCCTTTGCTTTTTGTCTGTTTGTCTGTCTTTACCTAAAAGTGTTGTTTTATTTTGTGTCTCTCGCTGTCGCCTTTTATAGTTGGTTCATTGTTGGCGTTTTACTGAATGATTAATAAGGCGCAACTGTCCAGTGTCTGCATTCCTAAAACGAACGGGACGGGAGCATACAATACAGATGTCTATAAAAGTGGGCTAAAGTACGTTTATATCTCCACGTTTCCGTTTACCACTTCTAAATCCATCCATCCATTCATACATACACAAACACGCGCGCACACACACACACACACACACACACACACAACTACACCTATACCCTCACCTACACCCACACCCACACTGTATATTGACGGGCATTGGTTAACGGATATTAGCCAATGCGCGGCTAGAAGTCCCCCCCCCTAATGAATAATGAATAGAACCAATAACACGATCACAGCCTATCAGCAATAATTCACAACTTGAATAGCAAAAAAAAAAAAAAAAAAAAAAAAAAAAAAAAAAAAAAAAAAAAAAAAAAAAAAAAACATAATAGGCAACTCAGTCCAATCCAATATCCCAAAGCAGGCAACCAATTTACGGATTTAAAAAAAAAATCAATAATAAACAAATACGTGCATAAATTAACAATGAAAAATAACATCGCCAAGGTAAAGAAATAAATACCATAGACATTACAGACCATACATTAACAACTTCTCCAACGCAGACAATACAGCCGATCTCTGTACATCACGAACACGCATTGTACAAACCTGGCCAGCCGCCCTCGCCTACGTGAAGTATGGCCCAAAAGTATGGTATTTTCGAGTACAAATCTGCATGGCCGCGTACATGGCAGAGCCTCGTGATCAATGAAATATGAGGACGTTGCTTTTCATAGTGTGCAGATTTCATGTATGTTCGTGATAAAGGAATGAATGGCAGTCTAGTCCTTGGGAGAATATCACGCGTGGAACCGATCTGGCAGAAACGATGTGTATGTATGGTTTATGTGTGGATATGTATATGCACACATACACACACACGCACACACGCACACACACACACACACACGCACACACACACACACACACACACACACACACTTATGAGTTTGTGTTTATGCAGGTGCTTAAGTCTAGATGTGAAATTAACTGATAAGGACTCGCAGATGAAGCCACAACCTCATTAATTCACTCCCTTGAACTTTATGAACTTATTTATGAAACTCTGAATGCAAGAAAAAAAGTTCCATAAAAGCGGGAAAGTGCAAGGTAAGGCTTTCAGAGGGACACCCTGAGGCTTAACCTGACCGAACCTGGGGCGTTACAGTCCACAGCGAACATAGGAATCGATACAGCAATTAAAGTACGCTTCTGATGATGACTCTTTTGCCTATCCCCCCCTACCCCTTCTCCCTTCCCTCTCCCTCTGTTTCCATTTTTTTCAGCTGTCTCGTCTCTCCCCTTTACTCTTCCTCTCCTCCTCCCCCTCTCCCCTTCTTCTCCCTCTGCCTGTTCCTCTACTTTTCCTTCCCTTCCCTCCTCTTCCTCCCCTCTTTTCCCTCCACTTCCCTCCTCCTGTTCCTCTACCTTCCCTTCCCTCCAATGCCCACCTCCCCTTCCTCTCCCTCCTCTCCCTCCCCCTTATTTTCCCCTTCCTCCCCTCCAATCCCCCCCCCCCCCATTCCACTGCCTCCCTCCTCCTCTCCCTCCCCATCCTCCTCTCCCCTCCTGCGTTTGTCATGCATGACTGATCTCCCTCCCTCTCAACCCTCAACCATTTGGGGAGGGGTGAGGGTGGGGGCGGGGACGGGAAGGGGAGGGGGCGGTGCAGAGACCGTTCTAAGAGGCGGAAACGAAAAAAAAGAAAAGAAAAAAAAAGGAAGAAAAGTAAAAATAGGGGGGGGAACAAAAGGGAGAAAATGATACAAGCATATCATGCAGGAAGGGAGGGAGGGAGGGAGGGAGGGAGGGAGGGAGGGAGGGAGAGAGAGAAATAGATAGATAAACAGATAGACAGATAGATAGAGAAAGAGAGAGAGAGAGAGAGATAGAGAGAAACAGACAGACAGACATATAGAGATAGAGATATAAATAGCTAGATAAAAATAGAAACAGATAAACAGATAGATAGGTAGAGCGAAAGAGAGAGAGAGAGAGAGAAAGAGAGAGAGAGAGAGAGAAAGAGAGAGAGAGAGAGAGAGAGAGAGAGAGAGAGAAAGAGAGAGAGAGGGGAAGGAGAGAGGGAGAGAGAGAGCTTAAAAAAAAGAAAGGTAAAAGCATTCTTGAATAATATATGAAACACCAACAGTTAGCTATACACCGAGACGAGCCCTATTTATACATATATCTTAAACCACGTTCCTCATTCACATGCTATTTACACGTTCGCCTTCACCGTATTGTACGTACGTGTTTCGCCCGCGCACTTCCTCGCACGTGCACGGACCACAGCATGCACACGCACAAACACAGACAGACATTGATGGACTTGAACAGCGAGAGATTTCATTCTTTAAAAGCTACGTAAAAAAAAACGTTCGTTAAACTTGCTAATCGTTCATATAGAGGCCTATCTTCTTGTCTATCTAAGTATCGTGGATAAGGCAGAGAGTCATCATGAGTGAAAAATGAATGATGTAAAAAGAGTCTATTGCAGAGGGAAGGAGAAGGAATACGGAAAAGTAAGATATATATATATATATAGAGAGAGAGAGAGAGAGAGAGACAGATATATATGTGTATGATTATCTAAATCTCTCTCTATATATATAGAGAGAGAAAGAGGCAAAGTAACACAGAAAAATACAAAAAAAGAAAGAAAAAGATAAAAAAATAATGCGAAAAAAAAAAATCAGAAACGCAGAACCACGAACCAAGAACCCCCACCCCCACCCCCCACCCCCACGTAACCTTGGCCGGCGAAAGGAAAGTGCAGAATGACCGTCCGAATCATCTCGAAGCCATTACAGCACAGTAGTCTATAACCAGCGAAACCGCACGATATCCGCTGCATCCACCCCTGAACGCCACCACGTAACTCCGGGGAAATGGGCGGGGAGTGGAGGAGTTATGGAAAGATTTCTTGTTTTTATTTTATCCTTTATTCATTATTATTGTTAGTCTTAGGGTATTATTGCTGTGTTAAGAGTTGGACAGGAGCTGGTTCCTAATGCGAAATGTCGTTTTATTGCATTTAATTATTATCAATTATGTTAATGTCGGAGAGGAGAGTCAATGAAAAAAAAAAAAAATGAATAAAATAAACTTATTTGTATCAAATGATAATCTATTCTCATTTTGACCATCTAATTATTAGTGCTGAAAAATAACTATCAAGAACTGCCGTTTTATTTATATTACTATCAATGCTATTATCAGTGCTGTGACGTAGAATAATAAAAATATCATTATAACACCTTTATTTACTGTTTTATGACACATTATCGCATTTTCATTTACATTTTTTTTTCTATGCTCAGCGTTGTGTTTTCGTTCATACAATATTAAACTCCTATATTTCCTGTCGCTTGGAGGGCCATAAAATACGGCCTTTTTGTCGAGAGAAAAACGCTAAATGCAAATTGTGTCGTTGGATTTCTCTTATCTGTCTCCTCATTGTCAGAGGCATTGGAAATTGTCTCTTTTTTGTCGGGAATAAAAGTAGAATGACAATAACTCACGAGTCAAAAGTACTGATCATAAAAAAAAACGGAAAAAGAACAGTCAGAATAGCTACAAAAACATTATGAATGATCACGCAAAGATCAAGTCACATTTGAATGAAACGTAAAATATAATTATAAGGAAACAGTAGTCTTATTCTCTTCCATAAACAAAAATAGGGTAGCATAACTTTCTCAAAAGGTTAACAGTAACTGTCTACAAATATTAGACATTGTAAATACATACACACACACACACACACACACACACACACACACACACATATGTATATATATACATATACATATATATATCTTATATTCAGTCTAAAATTTCCTTTAAAAAACAAATAACATAAAAAAAATCCTTGTCGGGAAATCCTGCCCCCAAAAATAACAAAGCCGAACAATCGACACACCATTCCTTCTCCCTTTCCTTTCCCTCGTTCGGGAAAAAAAGGACAGTCACCCACGTCTTCCGATCATGCAAAGAAGTTGTCCGATGCCTCCCACACCTCTAATTAACGAAGACAACGTGATCGCATATTCATGGCGGCCGCACGGAGGGGGAGGAGGAGGAGGGAGAAGGAGGGAGGAGAGAGGAGGAGGGAAGGAGAAAGGTTAGGGTTTGCCAATGTTGTGATTATCATTATGATTATTCGAACCTTTGCTCTGCTCATTATTATCATTTGGTCTTTGTTGTGGTTACTCCCTAGGTACGTGACTGAGGGGAGAGAACACTTGGGAATAATTTTTGTAGGAAATGTGGTGTATTTTTTTATGTTTGTTTGTTTTCTTCGTGGGTGAAGAGAGAGAGAGAGAAGGTAGACGTTTGTGTTTATGAAATATATATTCTCTCAATATTATTGCATATAAAATAAAAATCGATATTTTCCCAGTGTTGCAATATCGGTTCAAAGTATGAACAAATAAACAAAGAGAAGCATAGTAGTAAGACAAAACAGAAAAGAAAAGGAAACAGAAAGAAACAAAGATAAAACTGCAGTTCAAGGAGAAAGAATAAACTAAACAAACATAAACATAGCAACAAGAAAAGAAAAAGGAAACGAAGAAAAAACAAACAAACAAAAGCGTAATAAGAAAACAAGAAAAAAACAAAAAAAACAAGAAAACAGAGAAACAAGACACCTCAGCCGCTAATTGCCTGGCCGTCAGCAACACCTTGTCCAGAATCATCTGATTGCGTGATTACTCCACAAACTCGCCTTTGGAACGAGACAATGACCGAGTCGGTACGCGAGAATTGTTCCTTTGAACGAGAGAAACTTCGCATTTGCACACTCTGAGTCATACGTTGCTAATACGTAAGAGTAGTTTTAGAAACGGCGGTTTTCAAGGTAGTGGTGGCTAGCGATGCTGCGAGGAAGGTAGTAGAAAAAATGCAGTTTTGATTTTTTTTTTTTTTTTTTTTGTAGTTATGAAATTGATACGAATGGTGGCAGAATAAGTATTGTGGTAGAAGTAGAAGCAGTATTGTGGTAGAAGTAGAAGGCGTTAGTAGTATTGTTAATAAGACCAGCAACATAACCAAAACATGTGCATATACCGTTAATCACCCCGAGTAATGACAATAACAGTACACAATGACGAAATATACAAAACGAATAATTGACAACACAAACTAATTGTTCTTTTTCCCCCTTTTTACACTGCTCTCCTTTTATTAAAACGTCACTCACTGCTTCCAGACGGCATTTCCGTTGGCAAACCCGACCCAGCATCACCGGAAGCTGTCACACATCGCCCAGTTAAGCGGAATTAAACCCACGATGCATCATTCCCTGATTCTCTCTCCGAAATCATGCAAAATAGATCCAATAATCACGATAATTATGGATAAACAAACAGGGATGACAAGGTATTACAAATACGAACTGTGTATACATTGTAGATTAGGAAGAATATATGGAGAAAAGACCTTTTTTTTTTTTAAATCGTTACAAGAAAAATAATAATCAAATAATAATAATAACGACGAGAAAAATCAAATTGAAATTCAAGCTATTCCCAAGACGAGCAGTGTCATCCATTGTAGGTTAGGAAGTGTACGGGGAAAACGAACCTTTTTAATCTATGTTCCAAGTTCTGTTATAATTGCAGTGTCGTTCGGGCGGGTCTGCAGTATGCATACTCGGGGTGGTTCAGTCTGCCTCGCTGTATATTTCCTTTTTTCCCCCTCTTGTATTTTTTTCTTCTCTTTTCTTTTTATTCTCGCTGCAGTTGTCACAATTCCTCGCATTAATTCACTTCGTATTAGTGTTTTGCAAGTCTGATTGCATTAATTTTTTGTTTGTTTGTTGGTCAATGCAAAGCTTTATTATCTGTCGTTCCGTGTTCTGTTACTGACGTTAGATTAGCTCAGTGCTTTCGTTATGCAACAGTATTCAGGTTATCTTTGTTACGTAGTTTGCATTTACAAATTCTATATCTAGCCTTTTATGGCCTTGTTCTCCTGTCAGTGTATTTTATATATAGTTTTTTTTTTATTTTGTAAATCTTGTGTGTATTTTGCAATCACGTCTTGCAAGGCATTTTTCTAAGTTACTCTCCTGTTTTTTTCTAATAACAACGTAGGAAAATGAGATAAAAATATGAAGAAGGAAAATGAGAAGACGATGAGGGGTAAGAAGAGAGACAAAACAGACGAATTAGTGTAAGGAGAAGAAAGGGGGGGGGGATATAAATAAAATAAAACGTAAGAAGATGAATAAAGCAAAAGCGAACAGAGAGAGAGAGAGAGAGAGAGAGAGAGAGAGAGAGAGAGAGAGAGACAGAGAGACAGAGAGAGAGAAAAAAAAGGAAACAAGAAAAAAAAATCACAAAGATGAAAAAAATGAACAAAATATTTCTAAAAGTTGTAAAAAGTTAGAAAAAATATATGAAATAACCATCTCATGATTGCACTCCCCCCCCCCCCCCCACCCACGCCATTTATTTTCATTACGTG
>NC_061859.1:3425629-3435629 GCF_019202785.1 Penaeus chinensis
AGGAGGAAGAACAAAGGAAGAGGAGAAAGGCAGAAAGCGGAAAGGAAGGAAGGGGTAAGGAAGAGGAGGAAGAGGAAGAGGAGAGAAAGTGTCTTTGTCAAAAATCAAAATGCGTTAATTTAATAAAGTTATTCGATGATGCGAGAAAGATTTATTTTTTTTCTTCTATTTTTTTCGCCTTTGGTTTATCACACTTTCTCCGTGTTTCCGCTTTTCTATCTTCCACTTTCTTCGTGTCATGTTTTTTTTTCTTCTTCTCTTTGTTCTCTCTTGTCTTGTCAATTATTCTCTTCTTTGCCCCCATATTTACTTCATTCTCCTCTTATCATCCTCTCCCTTCTCTTCCTTTCAATCTTATCACTGTTTTCCCTCTCATCATCTTTATTCTGTCCTTATCTTTCTCTATGTTTCATTTGCTTCATATCACACGGTTGTTATCAGTAGTGTTATTAACTTCTATCTTTATTTTCATCATTACCATCATCAATAACTGTCGTAATAATAGGAATGGTAACAGCATTATCATTATCATTATTAAAACTATCATCATCATTATCATTATTATAACCATCATTATCATTATCAAAACCATCATTATCATTATCAAAACCATCATCATCATTATCATTATGTAGATATATAAATATATATGTAGGCCTATGTGCAGAGGGAGGGAGGGGAAGGGAATAAGAGAAGGGGAGGGGGAAGGAGAATAAACATAGATAAATAAATTATGTGATGAAGAAAAGAGAGAGACAAAGAAAAAAAACATTATCATTATCAAAACCACCATCATCATTATCATTATCAAAACCATCATCATCATCATTATCAAAACCATCATTATCATTATCAAAACCATCATCATCATTATCATTATCAAAAACACCATCATTATCATTATCAAAACCCTCATCATCATTATCATTATTAAAACTATCATCATCATTATCAAAACCATCATCATCATCATTATCAAAACCATCATTATCATTATCAAAACCATCATCATCATTATCATTATCAAAAACACCATCATTATCATTATCAAAACCATCATCATCATTATCATTATTAAAACTATCATCATCATTATCAAAACCACCATCATCATTATTTCATTTATAATCATCATTAGCCATCAACATATCATGTTCATCATTCTCGTCAGTAACATTAGCATCAACATTACCGTAATAATTACTATAATTACCATCATCAGTGTCATTACCATTATCATAACCATCAACATCAGTCTTGCATTGATCAGTATCATCACCAATATCATTACCACCACCATTATTATAATCACCCTCATCACCATACCAGCGTTCATTATCATCACCATCATCGGCATTTCAGTATTCACCATCATCACCATAATCATCACGACCATAATTATATCAGTATTCAAATTCATTACCATCACCAAATCAGTGTATCAGTATACATCACTAAGATCACCATATTAGTACTCATCACCAGCATCACCATATCAGAATTTATCATCACCATCACCATATTAGAATTCATTACCACTATCACCCAAATCCTCACCACTATATTAGCATTCATCATCACCATCACTAATTAAAATTCATCACCCTAATCATCACCATAACCACATCAGAATTTATCATCACCATATTCCTATTCATCATCACCACAATCATCACCATCACCACATCAGCATTCATCACCATATTATCATTCAACATCACCATCACCACATTAGTATTCATCCCCATCACTATATTAGCATTCATCACCATATCAGAATTCATCATCACAATCATATTAGAATCCATCACTATCACCACATTAATATTCATCATCTTCATCATCACCACCATCACCACACCAGCACTCATCACCATATCAGAATTCATCATCACATTAACATTCATCACAATCATATTAGAACCCATCACCTTCACCACATCAATATTCATCATCACCACCATCACCACCGTCACCACACCGGCACTCATCGCCCTCACTCACACCCGAAATGCACTCGACGAAAAAGCCGACGCGACCAGCCCGGCTTAACGACTGTCCGGTATCCGACATTACGGTCGTTTTATTTCCTGCCGACTCTTCTCGTTTTTACGACCTCGTGCGGCTTGTTTTAGGATTTATCACGTTTCCTGCGGCACCGATTCGCCATCCTACTTCTCCCTCCCCCCCCCCCCCTCAGCCCCACCCCCCTTTCTCTCTCCCTCCCCCAACACCCTTCCCCTTCTCTCCCTCTCTACCCCTCCTCCCACACCCTTTCATCTCTGTATTTTCTATGTTCGTTTTATGTTGTTGTTGTTGTTTTATATATATTTCTTTACTTCTTTTTTTCTTCATTGTTTTTTTGTTTTTTTGTCTGTTCTTCATGTTGTTTTCTTTCTTTTTTGCTTTAATTTTGATTATAATCGAATATTTTGTCTACGCTCGCTTTCTTAATTCTTTCTTATTCGTATTTTTTTTCCCTTTTTCTCTCTTTTCGTTCTCCACTTCCTTATTATTTCTACGTCTCTCCACTAACCCATTCCACGCTTCCACTCTTCCTCTTCCACATGCCTTCCACTCCCTTCGTCCTTTCTTCCACCCTCTTCGTCCCCAATTCGCTTCCCTCCACCCAATCCAACCCCCTTCCTCGCCCACTCACACTTTCTTATCCTTCCTCTATTCCATTTCTTTCCCTTCTACCCTCTTCCAAATATCCCTTCATCCATCATTCCACCCTCTTCCTCCCTTTCTCCTCTTCCTCCCTTTATCCTCCTCCTCCCTCTTCCTCCCCTTCTCCTTCTCCACCCTCTTCCTCCCTTTCTCCTCCTCCACCCTCTTCCTCCCTTCCATCCCTCTTCCATCACCCTTCACATCCACCCCGTCCCCCATTCCATTGCCTTCTCCCCACCCCTCCACCCCCTCCCCCTTTCCACTTCCTTCCACCCACCCCTCCCCCTTTCCACTTCCTTCCACCCACCCCTCCACCTTCCACTACCTTCTCCCCTCCCCTCCACCCCCTCCCCCTTTCCACTTCCTTCCACCCACCCCTCCCCCTTTCCACTTCCTTCCACCCACCCCTCCACCTTCCACTACCTTCTCCCCTCCCCTCCACCCCCTCCCCCTTTCCACTTCCTTCCACCCACCCCTCCACCTTCCACTACCTTCTCCCCTCCCCTCCACCCCCTCCCCCTTTCCACTTCCTTCCCCTCCTCCACCCTCCCACCCCCCATTCCACCCCCTCCACTCACGCCCTATAACTCCGCTCAGGGCAGTGGTTAAGAAGGTTTTACGGGTTTACTATCTCGGTTAGTCTGGGGCGAGGCCGGATAGAGGGCGGGTCAGGCGGCAATGAGGACGCGGCCGAGAGGGAGGGAGGGAGGGAGGGAGGGAGGGGGGGAGGGGGAGGGGGAGGGGGAGGGAGAGGGAGAGAGAGAGATAGAGAGAGAGAGAAAGAGAGAGAGAGAGAGAGAGAGAGAGAGAGAGAGAGAGAGAGAGAGAGAGAGAGAGAGAGAGAGAGAGAGAGAGGGAGAGAGAGAAAGAGAGAGAGAAAGGGAGGGGAGTAGAGTTAATGAGAGAGAGGGTGCGGGGGAGGGAGAGTGGGAGGGGAGGAGAGAAGGAGGAAGGGAGAGGGAGAGAGAGAAAGAAAGAGAAAGAGAGAGAAAGAGAAAGAAAGAGAAAGAGAGAGAGGGAAAGAGAAGTGAATAAAGAGAGAACTGGGATGCGGTTCACCGATCAATCAGTATGTAGGTATGTGGACTTACCTATGTAGGCCTACATGCAGAGGGGAGGGAGGGAAGGGGATTAGAGAAAAAGAGGGTTAAGGAGAAGTGGCAAAAGAGAAAGAGAGAAAGAGAGAAAGAGAGAAAGAGAAAGAGAGAGAGAGAGAGAGAGAGAGAGAGAGAGAGCACTGTTGCGGTTCATCGACCAATCAGTATGTAGGTATGTAGATATATAAATATATATGTAGGCCTATGTGCAGAGGGAGGGAGGGGAAGGGAATAAGAGAAGGGGAGGGGGAAGGAGAATAAACATAGATAAATAAATTATGTGTTGAAGTAAAGAGAGAGACAAAGAAAAAAAACAATAGGAGAACGAAGGAACCGCACAAGACAACCAAACAAACAGAACAACAACATTTCATAAATAAACAACAACAACAAATAAACACCCCCCCCCCCGCCCCCCCTTCACTCGCTGGGCCGAAGAGAGGCGCCCGGGAACAGCTTTCTCACGCGCGCACGTGCGAACTCAGCCTCGATCCGGGTCTTTCTCACACGCGGGGCGGTTCCTGGTCCGCGGAACGATGTTATGGCGCTCGCCTTGGCCCTGGCGGACATGCGCGGCTGGCGATGACACAGGCTCGGGGAATGGGGGATATGTGTAAAGTGTGTGTGTGTGTGAGTGAGTGCGTGTGTGTGCGTGTGCGCGTGAGTGTGTGTGTGAGTGTGAGTGTGAGTGTGTATGTGTGTGTGTGTGTGTGTGTGTGTGTGTGTGTGTGTGTGTGTGTGTGTGTGTGTGTGTGTGTGTGTGTGTGTGTGTGCTTGTGTGTATGTACATATATATATACACATACACATACATACATAAATATATGTATATAATATATATATACACACACACATATATATATACACACATACATACATATACACACATGTAGATCAAGAAATGCACCTTGTTACGGTGAGTGGGCTTGCGTGTTGTTACTAGGGCCATGCTAGAAGGGCCTATTAGTAGATTCCTGACTAAATTACCCCGCTGCCAAGAGACACACTTAAGCCAAAAGATGGACGCACTTCGACGGTCTTCCTTCTAAACATGAATTGTGTGAGGTCTAAAGTCTGCACACACACACACACACACACATACACACACACACACACACACACAGACACACACACACACATACAAATATATGTATATATGTATATATATATATATGTGTGTGTGTGTGTGTGTGTGTGTGTGTGTGTGTGTGTGTGTGTGTGTATGTGTGTGTGCGTGTTTACGTATATACCTATATATTTATATACATATATATACAAATACATCTATACAGTATATAAGCAGGCCATGTCTCCATAACAATATTCTCACACAACGCAGTTAGTCACGCCTTTTTTCACATCCCCGAAACTCACAATACTGAATCATCTCCCCTAAAATAGAACGAGAAACCTGGGGCCTCTGCAAACAAAACAACGACACAGCAACTACACCCAAGACACAACGAGACAATTAATGCCCTTTAGTCACACTAGATGAGATTCCCATAAAAGACTATAATTTCATCGAATAGCCATTTCGTAACAAAATTCAGCCAAAGAAATATGAACAGAAAATGAATACAAATAAAAAAAAAAAGCTAATTAAAAGGAGAAAATAAATATGACCACAACGCTATTTAAAAGACAAAAAAAAAAAAAAAAAAAAAAAAAAAAAAAGATAATACCACTACATATAAAAAAAAAACGCGAATTAGAATATCAAAAAAGAGGAAATTGTATAAATAAAACCACTACATGAAAAAGAGCTAATGAAAACACATAGCCAAGAAAAAGATAGAATGAAAGAAAAAATAATAAAACCGATGCATATGAAAAAAACAATCGCGAATTAAAACACAAACCCAAGAAAAAGAAAAGAAAGAAAGAAAAGGAGATAATAACAGAAGATAATAACGATGCAGAAGGTAATCCCCGACTGCCCATTCCCTCACGCTCGTCCCAACCTCTCTATTAAGAACTGGTCACGACTTCGCTGTAGTTCCCAGGTATAGCGAAACGTGAGGATATGTCGGGAGGTGGTGGTAGGCAGGTGGTGTAGCAGTTGGTTATCATTATTATTATTATTATTATTATTATTATTATTATTATTGTTATTATTATTATCATTGTTATTATCATTATTATTGTTGTTATTATTATTGTTATTATCATTGTTATTGTTGTTATTATTATTGTTATTATCATTGTTATTGTTGTTATTATTATTGTTGTTGTTAGGTATGTAGCTGTTAAGGTAGGCCAGTAGGTAGGTGGTAAGTTAAGAAGGTAAGTAGGTGGTGGTAGGTGGGTAGGTAGATAGGTAGATGGGTAGGTGGTTAGTAGGTGAAGGTAGGTAGGTGGGTGGGTGGGTGCTGGTGGTAGGTAGGTAGGTGGTTATGTAAGTAGTGGTGAAGGAAGGAAGGAAGAAAGGTGGGTAGGTGGGTGCTGGTGGTAGGTAGGTAGGTGGTTATGTAAGTAGTGGTGAAGGTAGGTAGGTGGTAGTGGTTGATGCCTTGTCTATATGTCTCTTTGTTTCGGTCAGTCTATACATCTATATATATATAACTATGCATATATGTATAAGAGTAAGCATATAAGTATGCATGTGTATATATATATATATATATAATATATAAATACACACACACACACACACACACATATATATATATATATATATATATATATATATATGCATGTATGTATGCACGTAAGTAAGTATGCGTGCCTGTGTGTTTGCAAACGCCACGAATAAAGGCAAGCGCGCTCTGCATTGTTGCAGAGTCGCCTGCCCCTTCCCGCACTGCAGGAGGAAGCGGAAAGGCCCAATCACGTCCATTATGACCAGATTTGGATTCCCTCGAACGAATTTATAATTAACCGTTGTCGCTGTCATCAATAGGACTACCCTTTTCATTGCTATTCGAAAAAAAATGGTTGTCTTACAGATAATCGTGTTTTCATGATTTATATCGTTAGAATGCCGGCGATTAATATCATATTTATATAAAAAAAAAGTGTTGGTATTCATCATAATCATATTCATATAGATATCACAATCATTAATAATTATCAACACAATAATAATAATTATCAATACAATATTAAGACTCGCCCTCATATTACTATTACAAATCATCAATGTCAATCTATCCTCTCCCACGTCACACATTCCTTGTCATTCGTTCGTATGTCTGTTCGTCAGCTTCGCTCCCCCCCCCCCCCCCTCAGTCAGCTTCGGTCCTCCCCCCCCCTCCCTCTTGGCTTCGTGCCCCCCCCCTCCAGACATCTTCGACCCCCCCCCAGTCAGCTTCGATTCCTTCCCCCTCCCCCCCTCTTTCCCTCTCGGCTTCTCCCCCTCCCCTCCATCATCTTCAATCCTCTACCTCCCCCCTCCCTCCCTTGGCTACACCCCCCACCCCCCACCCCACACGAAGGCTGGCAATTTTCTGCATTGGCGATTGCAATGGCGATCTGGATATACAAATCAAATCTCACGTGAATGCGATATCAACATCCAGAGCTCTGATGAGGGACGAGCCAGCTTTTCCAATCGCGTTCTGGATCATATGGTCGGGAAATAATGATAAAGGAGAAAGAAAAAAAAGAAAAAGAAAAAAATGAAAGAAACGAAAAACGTTAAAAAAAAAAAGAAATTGAAAGAAGGGGAAAATAAAAATAAATGAAATTGAAAGAAAGGGCGATAAAATAAAGAACGTAAAAATAGACGGAGTGAGAAAGAGAAAGAGAAAGAGAGAAAAACAAATTCAAAATAAAACCGAACTGCGACAGTTTCTATTCTTCTTTTTCCCTTTTTTTTTTTTTTTTTTTTAATCTTTTATCTCCCTTTCTATTCGCTGCGTGACGAATTCTCCAGATGAATAATTGGCACCCACTCTTATCTGTATTGAATGGCTGGAATCGCTTCCCACACATGCGGAAGTGAGGGAAGGGGGTAGGGGGGAGGGAGGGAAGGGAGGGAAGGAAGGGAGGGAAGGGAGGGATGGTAGGAGGAGGAGGAGGGAGAGAAGGCAGGGGGGAGGGGGGAGGGAGGGAAGGGAGGGGGGGGAGGGAGGGAGGGAAGGGAGGAGGTAGGGAGGTAGGGAGGTAGGGAGGTTGGGAGGGAAAAGAGGAGGGAGAGAGGGAGGGAAGATGGAGGAGGGGAGAGGGGAAAGAAGGAGGGAGGGGAGAGAGGAGGTAGGGAGCGAGTGAAGGGAAAGGATGGGGAAGGGAGGGAATGAGTAGGGAGGGAAAAGGAAGGGAATAAGGAAGGAGATGGAGAGAGGAAAAGGGAAAAAAGGAAGAAAGGGAAAGAGAGATGTACGGAAGAAGAGGGAGGAAGTGAAGAAACAAAAGGGAAGAGGGTGGGAAGGAGAAAGAGAAAGAAAGAGAGAGATGGAGAGAGGAAGAGAGAGAAGGGGAGAGATAAAACAAAAATGTCAGAGAGCGAAAGAGCAGCGAGGAAGAGGAAGCAAATCAGAGAGAGAGAGAGAGAGAGAGAGAGAGAGAGAGAGAGAGAGAGAGAGAGAGAGAGAGAGAGAGAGAGAGAGAGAGAGAAACAAACCGAAAAACAGAGAGAAACAGAGAAACAGACAAGGTATACGATCCAGAATTTCCCGTTTTCTATCGCGTCACCCACCGTAAAAAGAAAGAAAAAAAAAAGAAAAAAAGAAAAAAAGAGAGAGAGACAAGAAAAAAAACCTTTTGGGCGTCAACAGCTATAGCCAGTCACACACAAGGTCGATCCGGCTGGACAACGCGACAGTTAATGCAGATTAGACCGCCGGCTTCATTGCGTAATAATGATGACTTCCTAATCTGATCGAAGTTTTTGATAAGAGGGAGGGGGAGGGGGGAGGGGGGAGGGATATTTTCGAATTTTATGGTTATCTTTTTATTCAGCTTTATCCATTTATTATTTATCATTATTGTTATTATCACGATCATAAGTATTATCATTATTATTATCATCATTATTATTATCATTATTATTATTATTATTATTATTATCATTATTATTATAAGCAAAACTAAAAAAAACTAAAAACATATACAAACAAAAAATGTGAGTAAACAAAGAAATATAATCCGTTAAAGGTACGCACTATTTTGTTTGTGCGTTTGTCGCGTGCGTCCCGAGTCGGGAATTGATGATGTTTCAATCAGGTTCACTAGAATTTAAGAGAGAGAGAGAGAGAGAGAGAGAGAGAGAGAGAGAGAGAGAGAGAGAGAGAGAGAGAGAGAGAGAGAGAGAGAGAGAGAGAGAGAGAGAGAGGGAGAGAGAGAGAGAGAGAGAGAGAGAGAGAGAGAGAGAGAGAGAGAGAGAGAAAAGAATATGAGAGAGAATTAGTTCGTATGTGTTACTATACACATATCCTTTCTGAACCAATTATGCAGAAATGAATAAATAAACAAATCATACAAACACACATCCACACCCATATCCACAGCAAACACACCCCCACCCCCACAATATACCAATAATCCCCATCCACAAACTTCCTATTTTTCTCCATAAAACAAAAAATACACAATAAAGAAAAGGATACAAAAGCCATAAGCCAATGTCCTGAACAGGAAACAAGAGGCAGATTAAGACGTCCTCAAGGGGAAGGTGGCAGGTGAACAGGTGAACAGGTGAACAGGTGAACCAATGTTATCATTCCGCACCAACAGATTCCCTTGGGTGCCACGCCCTTGGATTTCTGTCATCGTTTCTGCGTCTGTCTCTCTACTTTAACTCTTCCGTTCCTTCTGTTATTTCTCTCTCTCTCTCTGTTTTTCTCTTTTTTACTGTCATGTTTCATTTTTTCTTTCTCTCTTTTTTCCATTCTCTCTCTCTCTCTCTCACTATTTACTTTTCTACCATTTCCTACATTTATTCCTATTTTTCATATCCTTTCGTCTCTTCACATTTTCCCCCCTTTGTTTACTTAGCTTGCTGTAAAATATGATTGAATATTAGCATAACTCATAAATATGCAATCAGATGCCTACATTTTTCAGCAGTCTATTTAAAGTTTGCTTCGCTCGCCCTCTATCTATCACACTCTTTTTTTCTCTCTCCCTCCCTTCCCCCTCTGTTTCTCTTCCTCTCCTTCCCTTCCCTTATTATCCGCTGAAAATAGAAATAATAAAAGAATTCCTCGATATATCTCCCTCCTCCCCTCTTTGTCTTTCTCTCTCCCTTCCCCCTCTCTTCCTATCCCCCCCTCCCTCCCTCTTTTTAATTC
>NC_061859.1:3440629-3455629 GCF_019202785.1 Penaeus chinensis
CGCCGCCCGTGAGGTTGCTGAGTGCACCCGCCCGTGGTGTGCCGTTGACTCAACACGCGCTCGCGGTGATCGGGTTAGCTAGGCTCTTTCTATCTGACTTTGCATTATGGCCTCTCTCTTCTGTCTGTGTGTCTCTGGTTCTCTCTGTCTGTCTGTCTGTTTCTGGTTCTCTCTCTCTGTCTGTCTGTTTCTGGTTCTCTCTCTCTCTGTCTGTCTGTCTGTTTCTGGTTCTCTCTCTCTGTCTGTCTGTCTGTTTCTGGTTCTCTCTCTCTGTCTGTCTGTCTGTTTCTAGTTTCTCTGTCTGTTTGTCTCTGATTCTGTCTGTCTGTCTCAACGTGTGTGTGTGTGTGTGTGTGTGTGTGTACGTGTGTGTGTGTGTGTGCGCGCGCGCTTGAGTGTGTATGCGTGCGTGTACAAACAACACCTCTTACCTGATCCCCCCCCCCCCTACCTTTTAATCTGCATCAGCAAACAAGACACTTTCACAATTAACACGATCATATTCCTTCTCCCTTCAGCTCTCAAGTAAAAGTATTCCTCAAGTGAGAGTCTCGAGACGCCCAACCTCACGTCTCGTCGTGTTGACTCGAGAAGCGCGGGCGAGAACGGCTTCGGGTTAAACATTTGCTATGCTCTTGTTTGGACACGCGCTGGGGGGTGGTGGAGCCCGGCGGTGTGAAACGAGGGAGGGAGGGAGGGGGAGAGGGAGGGAGGGAGGGAGAGGGATGGTGGAGGGAGGAAGGAGGGAGGAAGAAAGGAGTGAGAGGGAGGAGGGAGGAAGGAAGGGAAGAGAGGAGAGTGAGGAAGGAAGAGATGGAGAGAAGTGAGAAAGGAGTGAGAGGGAAAGAGGGGGAAAGGAGAGAGAGAGAGAGAGGGAGAAGAGAAAGAGAAAAGAGAGTAGGACACAGTAAGAGAGAGAGAGAGAGAGAGAGAGAGAGAGAGAGAGAGAGAAAATATATTGCTGCTACCACATACCGAAAAAATATACACACAAACCACGCCTCTCGAGACAGAGAAACCAAGAGGAATTCATACTGCGGAAACCCTTAAGAAATGCTTGTCCTCCGAGAAGCAGCGCACGCAAGCACCGGCCTCAAGCACGCTGTCATAAATCCCCTACGCAAAGTCATGCCGTGACATCTCTGACTCACACTCGTTACTAGGGAAAACATATCTAAGAACTTATATATTGCGAAAACCATAGTCTTTAGAATGACTGACTGCCTTCTCTCTTTCTGTCTCGGTCTGTCTGTTTGTTTGTCTGTCTGCCTCTCCAGACACACGCTCTCTCTCTCTCTCTCTCTCTCTCTCTCTCTCTCTCTCTCTCTCTCTCTCTCTCTCTCTCTCTCTCCATCTATCTCTCTCACACACCCATATACTTTATACATATACATTGTCTATATATTCATGAAAAAACAAATCTTTCCTTCTTCCGACTCTGGACTCATTTGCTAAACAAATCTAACAAAACCAGGTAGCTGTCTTGCGCCACATCCTTCAATAGCTCGTGTAAAGCACCGTAGCCGCGCGTGTCGACAGCCTACGCGCCTCGATCAGCTGTGGATCGCCTCCTACACACGCGTTGAAATCACTCTTCGGATGGGTGACTGAGAGAGAGAGAGAGAGAGAGAGAGAGAGAGAGAGAGAGAGAGAGAGAGAGAGAGAGAGAGAGAGAGAGAGAGAGAGAGAGAGAGAGAGAGAGGAGAGAGAGAGAAGAGAGAGAGATGATTCCTAGACAAAACTACAATGCTTATATTTGTAAGTCAGTGAAAGAAGATTGATCAATAGTGTGAATGTGTCTATATTTGTAAAGATCCTTATTTGTTGCAAACATTTCGGTGAATAACATGTGCACAGAGCGAAGGAGAAAATGGGTTGCCAGTTCTTTTGACAGACAGACATACCAGATAGACAGATTAAATCAGCTTCAATAGAATTTAAGGGAGGGAGAGAGGGAGAGAGAGAGAGATAGAGAGATAGAGAGAGAGAGAGAGAGAGAGAGAGAAGAAAGCAAGAGAGAGAGAGACAGAGAAAAGAAAGCAAGAGAAAGAGATAGAATGAGAAACTAACATAATCCACAAACAAAAAACACGAAAAAAAAAAAATCCTAACCCAAACAACCATTTACCCCCAACCAGCCACACCACCTACCCCCCCCCACCCACCCCCGGAACAACCAACCACAACCTCCACACAGAACAACCACCTCCACAGCTCGCGACCAACAACCCCGCCTCCGAGTACGCTGAAACGAAGGCATCCAACGATAAAATGTTCATGCTTAAATAAGGTCCCGTTGTGTGGGGCTGCCTCATCTAACAGGCGTGTGAAGACAGATCGCTTGTGCCTTGGGAAGAGTCGTAATGATGGTGATGGTTATTTTCAACGAATATTTCATTCTTTATATTGTCGTTTCCGGTGTGTTTACTCTACTGTTGCTGTTGATTTTGTATTTCTTAGTATGGGTAACGATTGTATTTGGATTATGGTTGTTAATGATAGTAATATATTTATTTTTTTAAAGAGAAATGCTATTACTGATGACATCAATAACATTTAAGAATGGGGATGGTGATTGCAAAGTTAACAGTGTCATGGCAATGTTGCATTTAGCTTGGCGATGGCAAAGCTTAATGCACGATGGGTCTGCAACACACAAAGAGCTAGATCATTGAACAATATGTTGCAATGCATTGTTGATGCAACAGACTGACATACCTATATATGCCTTGAAGATGGGATGAGCTGCAATTGCTAAGATGCTGAAAGGATGCTTACAATTATGCAAACGTGGAAACTAAGAAAAGAAGAGATAAGAAGAACTGGTGGGAAAAAGAGGAGGAGGAGTAATAAAGAGTAAGGGAAAGAAACAGAGAACGAGAGAGAGAGAGGGAGAGGGAAAAAGAAAAGAAAAGAAAAAAAAAAAAAAACGAAAAAAAAAAAACAGACATCTCGAGGAACCCAACTTTCCCCTTCACCCTTCTCCCCCCCCTTTTATATAAACCATCAACCAACTTGACCTCCCCACCCCCCATTTTACACTAGCAATCAACCAACTCGCTTTCAGACCAGCGCCGCAAAACGGCAAAACGACCACGGTTGCGGATTTTCGTTTTCTGTGACGACACGAATGACTCTTGGTGCCGAAAAAACGAATCGTCATGAACACACATTCTTGCATTCGTGAGGTTTTGCCATATAATACGTTTCAAAACATTTTTTTTCTGATTTTTTTCTGATTTTTTTTCTGATTTTTTTTTTTTTTTTTTTTTTTTTTTTTTAGTAAAGCTTGGTAAGTATTTTGATGCCTGATTCTTTTCTGAAGCTACCAGAGGCAAGAGTTTACCTATAAGTTTGAATTTCTCACTCGTTTTAGGGGTATCAATGTATAAAAAACTTTACCGAATATTTGCTGGAGTTATGAGTCTGTCAGACATAAAAAATCGTATCATATCTTATCGCTCTCTCTCTTGTCATCCTTTGTTTTCTTACTTAATTCTTCCATTAATATTGTTTTTAGTGCATATAAAATGTATTCTCTTATATCGAGCATATCAAATCCAATGTGCCTGCAACAGCACACACACACACACACACACACACACACACACACACACACACACACACACACACACACACACACCCTCCCTCCCCAAACGCACGCACGCACACATACACACAAATACACGAGTCCCCCCCCCCCCCCCCCCCCCCACGCGACGCCATATTGAATCGCGCGTCGCAGCGCGTTTCGCCCAAACTCCTTGCACTCCGAACCAATTACTCGCCGCCGGAAACAGCCTCACCTTCCTTGCAGCGAAATAGTGCACATCTCCTGCCCATGCTCTTCCCCTCCTTCCCATTTCCTGTTCCTTCTCCCCTTCTCTCTCTCTCTCTCTCCTTCTCTCTCTCTCTCTCTCTCTCTCTCTCTCTCTCTCTCTCTCTCTCTCTCTCTCTCTCTCTCTCTCTCTCTCTCTCTCTCTCTCTCTCCCCTGCCTTCTTTGTTCCACCCGTTGGCCTATCCCTCTTCTACTCTTCTCTATCCCTATCCCTACCTTTCCCTTTCCTTCTCCCTTCCCCTTCTCTTCTCCTACCTCCTAACCCCTTCCCCCCTCTACCCTCCTTCCTCTTAACCCGTTCCATTCTTCCCTCCCTCCCTCTCCTCCTCCTCCCCCTTCTCTCCTCTTATCCCTATCCCTTCCCTCCTTCCCTTTCCTCCTATTTCGTAACCCTTCCTTCCCTCCGTCTTCCTACTCCTATTTCCTATGCCTTCCCTTTCCTCATTTCCTCCCTCTTTCTCCCCCTATCTTCTAACCCTACCCTACCCTACCCTACCCTACCCTTCCCTCCCTCCCTCCCCCTCCTCTCCTCCTATCCCTTCCCTCCCTCCCTCCCTCTCCTCCCCGTCCCCGTCCTGCAGGTGGCTTCCCGTCGAAGGGTACAAAGGAAGCCTGGAAACCCCGCCGAAGCTTCCTCGTCTGACGAAGCGACAGCGAGAAGGTTAAGCGAAGGTTTCCGGCGCGTGTATGTCCTTACCCCCCTCTCCCTTTCCCCGTCTCCGCCCCCGCCCCCACCTTTCTCTTTCTTTACATCTTTCGTCCCGTGACAACTGCATAAAGATCAGATTCCATTACTAGGCCTAGAATGAGGGGATGAAAGGAGGAAGGGGGAGGGAGGGAAGGAGGGAGAGAAAGGGAGGAAGAGAGAGAGAGAGAGAAAGGGAGGAAGAGAGAGAGAGAGAGAGAGAGAGAGAGAGAGAGAGAGAGAGAGAGAGAGAGAGAGAGAGAGGGAGAGGGAGAGGGAGAGAGAGAGAGAGAGTATATATGTGTGAGTGTGTGTGAGTGTGTGTGAGTGTGAGTGTGTGTGTGTGTGTGTGTGTGTGTGAGTGTGTGAGTGTGTGAGTGTGTGAGTGTGTGAGTGTGTGAGTGTGTGAGTGTGTGTGTGTGTGTGTGTGTGTGTGTGTGTGTGTGTGTGTGTGTGTGTGTGTGTGTGTGTGTGTGTGTGCGCGTGTATGCACATTCATACAGAGAAAATATACATACAAACACAGATAGATTTAAATAAATATACATATAAAAATATATAAATTTATGCATATACATACTCACAAGCACACACACACACACACACACACACACATATATATATATTTATTTATTCATAAACGTATGTACACATATACATACACATAAATACATACATATGTACGCACCAACATCCGCATGACTACAAACCCAACGCCCTTTCGGTGCTTCAGCCTTCACTCTGGATAACATACGTCTGTTTCTCCCATTATCCTTGCGGGGGAGGATATTGAAGAAAAAAAATATGAGAAGAGGAGGTAGAAGAAGAAGACGGAAAAGAAGGAGAAGGAGAAGGAGAAAGAAAATAAGAAGGAGAAGGAAAAGGAGAAGGAGAAGGAAAATAAGGAAAAGAAGGAAAAGAAGAAGTAAAAAAAAAAAAAAAAAAAAAAAAAAAAAGGAGAAGAAGAAGGAAAAGAAAAAAGAGAAGGAGAAAAAAGAAGGCTAAGAAGAAGGAAGAGGAGGAGATGATGATGAAGAAAAGGCAAAGAAAAAGAAAATCCATTTCTTCATCGGAAGTCAATAATCTCCTCCGCCGCAATAGTTTATTATTTAAGCGTTTGAATGACTGGAAGGATAAGATTATTGATCGTTAGAGAAAAAAAGGAACCCATAAGAAAGTAAATGGCAGTAGTAGTAGTAGTACTGGTGGTGGTGGTAGTAGTAGTAGTAATCGTGGTAGCAGTTGCAGCAGTAGTAGTAATATTACTATTAGTAGTAGTGGTAGTAGTAGTATTACTAGTAGTAGTACTATTAGTAGTGGTAGTGGTAGTGGTAGTGGTAGTAGTAGTAGTACTAGTAGTAGTAGTAGTAGTGGTAGTAGTTTTAGTAGTGGTAGTATTAGTATTAATATTAGTAGTAGTGGTAGTAGTAGTAGTATTACTATTAATAGTAGTTGTTGTTGCTGTAGTAGTGGTAGTAGTAGTAGAAGCAGTAGCAGATGCACTAGTTGTAGTAATAACAATAATGATGGTAATAATAACAGTAATAAAAATGATAACAGAAACGTCACAATAACAACTAATAACAATAATACTCAGCGGAGGCAGTGCGGCTTAGCGATACTCAACACACAAAGTCTACAAAACGTAAACTTAACATATGTTTTTTTTCTTAATATACCGTGTACATGTGTATAGGGATAAAAACTATGGACACAGATAAATAGCTAAATAGATAATGATGTATTCATTCATTAATTTAACCTACCTCCGTCCTTTAAAATATATAAACCAAACGGAATTATCTTCATCATTCTCCTTAGGAATAATTCCCAAAAACGCTTTTTATTCCACTAACGATTTCCTTGAACCTAGTGCACATGACGTCATAAACAGTGTCAAAACAAGGCATTACGCATCTGCTACGAATGACTTGGCAAAAAAGAACTTTCTCTATTATATACATATCTTTTTTTTCGTTAATGTCGACTTTCATATCCATCCGTCATCTTGTCTAGGGTAATGAAGGGCTTATAGCGTAAGATCATCGTGTAATTCGTAAGGAAAAGCAGAGCGAATGAATTCATAAGACCGAAAAAAAAGAAAGGAGACTGAAAGAGGAAATGAAATAAACTCGAAAAGGAAGTGAAAATTATATGCCGAAAAAAGAAAAAAAAAAAAAACTATATATTTATGTTATTGTTGGTGTTGTTATTACTATTAGTCTCATCATTATTATTATTACCATTACTCTTAGTATTATCATTACTAGCATTACCAGTACCATGCAAAAAATATCCCAAACGAAATCAGTAATTATTTTTTAAAAATCGTCTGGTGCAGAAAAAAAAAGAAGAAAACTTGATCTAGATTTTCTTTTTATTTCAAGATTAAATTTACGACATATGGAAAAAAACGTAAATCATGTCATTTCTGAAAAGGCAGAACAGATTTGGTCACACTTGATAGTTCCAAAGTTATCTAAGCTCCTCAAAAATATTTTTTTCTTATCTTTTAGAATTAGTTTAGGGAATATATTTAGAAATGCAAAGGAAACTATAACAGATCCCCCCCCCCCCTTTTTCGGTCAACATTTGGTCAAAAATATTTGTTCTTATCTTTTAGAATTAGTTCATGGAATATATTTAGAAATGCAAGGGAAACTAAAACAGATTCCCCCCCCCCCCCCACACTTTTGGTCAACTGTCAGGACTTCCCGTGACTACCCCCCCCCCTCCTCCTAGCCCTCCCATCCACCCTTCTCCTTCGAGCCCCACCCTTTCCTATCCCTCAGTCACCCATCCTACACTAGCATCCCCCCCCCTCCTCTGACCATAACCAACTACCCCCTCGGTCACCATCCCCTCCCCCATCCTCCCCTTGGTCACCCTGCCCTCCCCCCACTCCCCCCCTCAGTCACCTCACCCAATACCAGCATCCTCCCCCTCCCCCCCTCCCACTGCCCTCTCCCCAAAGCCCACTTCCCCCTCGGCCATACCTCGCGGCCGTTACTTCCGGTAGACAATCCTTCCTTTAAATTCAAACCTCAATGGTCTTCGGACATCCCATTAAATAAAATTGAAAGCGAAAATAGAAATGGATGATGAAATAAAAAAAATCCTCGCTTAAAAAATAAACTCCACAGAAAGAAAAAAAATGCATTTACATCAAATAATATAAACACCCGACATAAAAGAGCAACTGGCAACTCGCCCCTATTGATCAGCTGTTCACTTCCCGCGCCAAAATGACCGCTCTTCTGCTGTCATTAAAAACATAATTTATCAATAATTTACAACCACAATACGAATCACAATATACTGCGAACACGTTGTTTCACAAAACCTGTATTCATTTCGTTCATTAACAAAAGTGCTAACATTAGGCAGTTATTTAATGACCATAGTAATAGCGAACAATGAGGCTTCTGAATTCTATTGTTTCCTTTTTTCGTACAAGGTTATGCCGGATAATTTATATAATTTCCCTACTCATTACGAAGTCTGAATTAACGCTAATTACCCAAAGAACGTAATGAGACCACGAGCCGTATCTCTATAAAAATAAAAGAACATATTTTTCTTAACCAACGCAAATACCAGAAGAAAAAAACTCAAAATTATCCAATTTCTCCGCTAACAAACAGGTAAAACATAAGCCTCAGACAACAGCATTTTAAGACGCGAAAATATCCCCACAGCAACGAGAGTGAGAAAGTGGAGACATTTTAACAGGTGACGGAAACTTTGACAACAGATGATACCCAGCAAGAGGGAGGCCGGGGGGTGAAGGGTGGCAACGGAGAGGGGGGAGAGGGGGAGACAGAGAAGGAAAAGAAGGAGGAGGAGGAGGAAGAGAAGGAGAAAGAGAAGGAGGTGGAGGAAGAGGAGGAGATAGAGAAGGAGGTGGAGGAAGAGGAGGAAAAGGAGGAGGAGAAAGAGAAGGAGGTGGAGGAGGAGGAGGAGGAGGAGGGGGAGGAGGAGGAGGAGGAAGGGGTAGAGGAGTGAGGGTGCGAGGAAGGGAAGGAAGGAAACGGGGAAGGAGGGGGAAAGTAAGAGATTAAGGAGAAGGGGGAAGAAATGAAGGTGGGGGAGCAGGAGGAGGAGAAGAAGGAGGCTTAGAACAAAGAAGGGGAAAGATAAAGAAATGAGATAAAAGAAAACTGTGGAGAAAGAGGGTCTAGGAAAAACGCGAGAAATTAGGGGAAGATAAAAGTGTTAGGGTGTGGGAGGACAGAGAGAAGGAAATCCAAAGAGGAGAGATTGAAAGGGCGGGGAGAGGGGGGGGGGGGGGGGTCAAAAGAGGCGTGGCAGGATGTATGGGAAAGAAAATAGAAGTTTTTGAGGGGGGGGTGGGGGGGGAGGTCACTATGGTGCTGAGGTCAGTAAACTTCCTTAGCACTAATGGTGACGGTGAATTACTGATTTTATTGGATAAAAAAGGAAATAGAGACGCGTTTCATATTAAGAACATATAGAGAAAATTCTTTGGTACTATAATACAACACAACCTCCGGGGTATATCACAAAGTATATAATACACATCATACAACGCATTCCGCATTTTATATTGTCCTTCCTACTACAATATTCACGACGTTAGTAATCCGAAACAGTCACAATAGTACCGTAACTTCCCTAGGAGATGACCACGTCTGCAGGAGTCCCCCCCTATTTCCTCTGTCCTCACAAAGAAAACGGGGCGTGGCCACCGACATCCTACATCCTCTCTCTTTCCGTTTATTTCTTTACCTTTGTCTGTCTGTCTCTGTCTTTCTCAGTGTCTTTGAGTCACTGAATAAATTGTTGTTTGGTATGTAGGAGTGAGTGTGTTTGCTGGTATGTTGTGTGAATGTGTGTTCACACACATTCACACCACTCTCTCTCTCTCTCTCTCTCTCTCTCTCTCTATATATATATATATATATATATATATATATATATATATATATATATGTATGTATATATATATGCCGTTGTAAATACATATATAATATATATAAAGGAAAACAATATATATATGTTTGTAAGTATGAGTATGTATGTACCTGCGAATAATCTATATCTACATCCACGTACACATACAACACTTCAGCTATCCACGACCACCAACCAACGACATCACCCCCCCCCCCCCCATTCAGCCACGTGGTCACACTCGACCTCAGACTTGTAGGTCAAGTAAATTGCCCGTGAGATTGCTGGTTAAAGGAAGGGTGAAGGAGACAGTCAGCATCCTGTGAGGACCTGGAGGAGTGTGTGGGAGGGGGAAGGGGGGGGGGAGGCGAAGGAGCACATGCGTATATAAGGAAAGTTTTCAGGGATCGTTAGTGCAAAGAAATGTATGTGTGTTTATATGCAAATTAGGATGGATAGTTCGTGGATATGAATGTATGAGGGTGACTACAGGCAGGTAAAAAATATTATTGAAATATATAAAACGCGAATGTGACTGCAGTCTAAAATAAAATTTAAGATATATGTCATCATTCACAATTAGTATAGGAAAAATACACGTCACATTTTCTCCGCCACAAACAGCGTTCTCACATCTATTTATATAAATAAAAGAACAGAAAACCACATACAGTTATCAATAAACCCGCCCCGATACGAAGACAAACGCAGCTTAATAATGAAATAACAGGTTATATTTCCCGCCAAAACGACACGATTTTCCCGCCAAATTTGTTCTCGTTATTTTTAGAACAAAACCGCCCGACTTTGATCCACGACTTTTGTGATCAATGCGCCAGGTGAGGGATATGGGGGGGGGGGGTACGAGTGGGTAGGGGAATGGGGAAGGGGGTTGGGAGGGGTGGGGGGCTTGTACAGAGGTGTCTATGTTTACTCGTTCAATTTTCGTTTCCGTTTATTTGTCCCTCCGTGCTCCTATTTCTATAAAGTTTCCCTTCCAGTAGCTATAATGATAATAATAATTTACATCTCTCGAATTATCAATAACAAAGAGAGAAAAAACAAAAACATTTTATAATATAAGCGTAATTTTTTGTACCTATCTTACACACGTTAAGGGAAATTCGATCACTCTTGTACCTGGTTGTAGGCAATTTATCGACCAAGTTATCGACCCATTCTCCATCTCCCCCTTCCTCGCCCCCCCCCCCGAACCGCACGTTCACCTGCTGAACCCCCTCCCCATCTCCTTGTCCCCCTCCCCCCACCTTTACCTCACTGCCCTCTCCCCCCCCCAACCCCACCTCTCCCCCTCCCCTTCTCGATAGCTTATAAAGGACAGGAAACTATGTGATAGCGGCGGTGACAGGAAAATATAATTATAAAAAAGGAAAGAAATTTTGAGATTAGCTTCTCACTCTCGATTGGGTGTTGTAGATGTTTGCTGATTGGTGTTTTCCTCTGTCTATCTACCTCTCCCTCTGTTTCTGTCTCCCTCTTTCTGTCTGTCTGTCTCTCCCTCTCCCCTTTTTAGTATTGATTTACCTTTCTATCTCTCACACTTTACCCGTCCTATACTCTAAGTCCATTTACAAACCATCCAAATTAAACCACAAAACGAATTCTTTCTATATCTACAACTTCACATCACAACAACACAATCACTCGTCAAAACCGGACCATCCATCAGCCACAATCACTAAGAAGGTGGGCGAAGGGGGAGGCAAATGCCACTAATCTATGCAATATTTATCTCGCCCCCCCCCATCCCTTCCTTTCTCTCCCTCCCTCTCTCCCCTTGTATTCACGTCCCTTCTGCTTCCCTACATTCGGTCTTTTTATCGGTTGACTCATCTCCGTCATCTTTCTGTTCTTTCTGTTCTTCCTCTCTCTCTCTCTCTCTCTCTCTCTCTCTCTCTGTCTGTCTCCTCTTCTCTTTGTACTTCCTGTTTTCTTCATGGATTGTTATTCCATTTCCCTCTGTCTCCCTCTCCTCTTCTCTCTCTTCTCTTCCTCCCGTATTCGACTCCCTTCTCACTTTCTCCCACCCTCCCTCCCTCGCCTTCTCATTCCCCATTCTCCCTCTCATATATATTTCCTTCTTAATCTCACTTTCCCCCCTCCTCCTCTCTCCCTCCCTTCCCCTTCCCTTCCCTCCCCCTTCCCTTCTCTCTCCCTCCCTTTTCTTTCCTTTCCCACTTTCCCCCTCTCTTCGGTCCCCATCAACATGCCAATCTGCCTTACGGTCGACGCGCGTGTTAATTTGTTATGTTCAAGGTCCTTCTTTTTATCACTTTCCTCCTCTTCCCCCATTCGCTGTTTACGATGTCTGTCTGACTGTCTGTTTACACTCTGATGACTGTCACATTTTCGCATCACTCGCACGTCTTTTGTTATTTTTTTTGTTTTTCTTTCTCTTTCATTTTCTTTGTGGAAAGTGTGGTCATAATGATGATTCTGATAATGGTAGCGATAATGTGTGTGATGGTAATTAAGAATAGTAAGCATATTAAGTATGTTGTATGGTTATTAATATATATAAATATATATATATATGCTACTTTTACGTTCGTGCAGTTTTTTTTTTCAATGTTTTTATTCCATTTTCTTCCTCTTTCTCCCTTCCCTCTATTTCTTTTTTTTCTGTTTTTTTTTTTATTTTTTAACTCTTATCCCCCTCTTTCCTCCATCGTCTTCCTTCCTCATCTCTTTTTTTCTCCCTTTTCTCCAATACCTTGATTCTCTTCCGCCTCTTTTATTTAACTTTTCTTAGGTTCCCCTCTCCCCTTCCATTTCTTGTCTACCCTTTACCTTCTCCTAATTTTCTTCCCCTTTGGTTCCTACGTCTCCCCTCTTCCATTTCCCTTCCCTTTTTTCTTCCCCCTTTTTCACTTCTTCAACTTCCCCCTCCTCCCCTATCCACCTTTAACCTCTCCCCGCTTCCCCCTGTGTCTCCCCCTCCTAATATTTCCTCCCTCCTCTCTCCTTCCTTCCTCCCATTCTCTCCCTCCCCCCTCTTTCCCCACCTCCCCCTCCCTCCTTCCTCCCCTATCCTCCTTACCTCTGTCCCTTCCCCTCCTAATCTTTTCTCCTTCCTCCCTTCCTCCTTCCTCCCAATCTCCCCCTCCTCCACTCCTTCCTTCCCCCCACTCCTCTCCTCCTCCTTCCTTCCTCCCACTTCCCCCTCCTCCTCCTCCCTTTCTCCCACTCCTCCCCTCGTCCTTCCTTTCCCCCACTCCTCCCCTCGTCCTTCCTTCCCTCCTCCCACTCTCCCCTCCTTCCCCTTTCTCCCACCCCTCCCCTCCTCCTCCCACTCCTCCCCTCCTTCCTCCCACTCTCCCCTCCTTCCCCTTTCTCCCGTCACAAGTGGGCGTATCAAGTGTGTCGCTGTCAACAATCGCTCAAGAAAAACCCATTAGCTAAAAGGCAAGTAACTCTTTTTCTCTCTCTCTCTATTTCCATCTTTCCATCTGTTATTACGGGATTACGCCGGTATAGCGAAAGCGTGCGTTACCAACCGGGTAATTATATTGATCGCTAAATGCCGAGTGAATTGAAAGTAGCAATTATGGTTCGTCTGGAGCTGGTCTTTATACTTGAATTTATTTTAGTTTTATTGTTGTATTATTTAATTTCTTATTTTTTATTGTTTTTTTTATGGTTTATTGATATATTTAGTTGGATGTTTTTAGGTAATTCCGTCTTGATCTTGGTATATTACCTGTATATCATTATTACTAGTATTACTATTTTTACTCCTATTATTATCATTCTTGTCACAATCTAACTATTATTCTTTTTAATGAAAATCCAAATGGTATATTATATACTTTCAGATGTGTATGTGATAGATAAGCCTATGTAATAAGGACGGATTATAAATAATGCGGCGAGGATGAGCTGGCGAGCGGTTGCCATGGTAACGAAGTAAACAGCAGCGAAACCAAAGATCTCGCTGACACAAAGCAAAACATCCAACTGCGTGTTCATGAAATTTCGTCTTATATTTGATAAAAAGCGATTGCTTGGTGTGCGCGATATTCGTGTATATTGTGCATCTATCGAACTCGATTTGTACTGTACAAATAAACCGGTATATACCTAGCTACATATCGTACACACACACGCACACACACATACACACACACCGCACGCATACATTTCGTGTTAAGCACATACATTCCATACACGAACACAAACCCCCACAAAACTTCACAACTTTATCAACTTCACCCTCATGACTCAGACTCCCCCCCCCCCCCCCACCCATTTCCTTCGAGTCGGGCCCCATGACGAACTCAACCTTATGAGTCAATCTCATCTCAGTTCCTCATCAGCTTGAGCTAAATATAAAACTCTAATTATAATCAAAACCGTGATTCACAGCCAACTCATACCCGTGAGTCAAAACACCTGGTGATTTCAACGCGTCAACAGACCTCGTTATTCTAACCGACCGAATTAAATTTTCAAAATCTGTTATCGAAGTTTATCATCGGTAACTTAAAGTATAATGAACGAAAGAATATAATTCAGTAACGGTACACGATAATATCGTATAATTAGACGGCAGAAAACGGATCAATACTCTGCAAATATACCATTAATACACGTAAGACACTTGACTAATAGCCCGTGTACTCGTGTATTCTTAGCACTCGCACGCCCTGAAGGTAAGTGCGAACACACCTGTGAAGATTACGTGTGCACAGGTGTAGCAAGGCACACCGTTGGCACTGAGACCAGGCCACGCGGCACGCGCGCCCGCCCGCTGTTCCTCCGTGTTTCTTCCTCTGTGTGTGTGTGTGTGTGTGTGTGTGTGTGTGTGTGTGTGTGTGTGTGTGTGTGTGTGTGTGTGTGTGTGTGTGTGTGTGTGTGCGCGTGTGGGTATGTGTGCGTGCGTGCGTGCGTGCGTGCGTGCGTGCGTGCGTGCGTGTGTGTGTGTGTGTGTATTTTAGTATGTGTTTGTATGTGCACACATGAACAAAACATATTTAAATATAAATATAAATACTTCCCTATTCTCCGTATTTAACAAAGTAATAAAATGATGCTGATAAACAAGGAAATATACATCACATGCGTATTTCTATGATATACATACAGACCATACACATATACGCACTTCATATAGATAGACATGCATTCACACCACACAGATACACACACACATATTTACTAATAAAACAAATAATAATTTCCGTACACATACACGCGCGCGCACGCACACACATGCAAACGTTTCAATAAAATAAAAAATAATTTACTTACCGGCTCGTCTGTCAGAACATGGAAGATGTGATCACGAGTTTTCAAAGTATTTTCTGTATCGCAAATACTTATTTCCTCATAAATAAAAACACACAACGAGAGTTTCTGTCCGAACTATAGGATCGCATATAGAGTTTTGTTCATATTTCCAGTCGTGTAGACATGCTAATAATAATAATGATTTCCTGGTCTGGAATTTAAATTTGTTTATAAAATATACAGTTATTAAATAAGATGTATTTTATATGTATGGTAATTGTGATTATTTCAAAATGGAATTGGGTGTTGATG
>NC_061859.1:3490629-3493129 GCF_019202785.1 Penaeus chinensis
CACACACCCAAACACACCTACACACCTACACACACACACACACACACACACACACACACACACACAACCCTACACTTCCCCCACACAAAAGACAAACACATGCATACACCCAAACACACACACACACAGACACCCAAACACACATATAATGCATACACCCCCCCCCCCCAACAAACACCCAACCCACCTCTTCAATCGCAGGAAAAATCAACAACGGATATTGATTCCCTTAACTCCCCACCGGCGTCACTCTGATCCGCCCTTTATTGTACCACAGCGAAATGCTTGATATGCCTCCGACGCAGCGTGGGATTTGAGAAACATCGCCCCGCAGACCAGAAGCGGAATACTAATATTGGATATGATGCTCGGTTCATCTGGCCGTGTTTATTTTGTTTCTTTATGTGGGTTAGCTGTGTTTAAGGGTGATCAAAGATTTTTTTCTTGTTATTTTTATTATTTGTATTTGTTTTAGTATCAGGGGAAGGTTTAGTATGGCAGTCTTAGCATTTTGATGTATAATGGGATATAATATTCTCATTATATCAATATCCATCTTTATACTGGTTAGAGTTACATGATATGATAGAAGACATTTTTTTTAAAGATGTCGATGCATTTATCTTGCTTATTTACATGAGGTTGTGTGATGGGACCTGATTTTCTTTTTATTTTCTTACTAGTTTATAATATTAATTTAAGTTAATTAAGTATGATGAAATCTGATTTTCGTATCAAATTGACGAAATAATGCTGCTTGTTTTATATAGAATTGTTAGTTTGATGGGATATATTATCATCTAGGTGCTAGAATTAGTTAACATTGGTTATAATTAGTTAATATAATGTAATATATTTCTTATACTGATTTTTTGTCCATCTTATGTCAGTTAAAAATGTTGGTTAATTTTCCTATCTAGACCATGGAACTCTCTTGTTTATAATCATTGTAACATTAAAATTTGATATGATTTTCTAGACAACTTGATAACTTTTTTTCTTATTTCCTAAGAATGATCGATGGCATTGGATCTCGCATAAATGAACTCAGCCAAATTGCCTTAACTAATATAAAAAAGGAATGAGGTTATTGTGATTGATCCTCAGCTAAAGAGGCCTGTCCTGGAGTAATTTATTCTGACTGAGCTCTGGTTAATATGAAACAATTCTGGAGTAAGTATATTCTCTCCTATCCTGGACTATTGTAGACCTATGCTCACATTTGGTCACTGTGGTTTAACTAGTGATGGCCTGTTCTTTAGGAGATTGTCAGTGGTTTTGTTCGCGAGGAGTTATGAACTATATCTAATATCTATTTTTTTCTGAATGATTCCTTACGAAGCAGAAAAAAAAATATATATGTGCTGCATTGAGTTTATCTTTTTATTTTTTTTTCAAAGTGGAACTTTTTTTTTGTATTTTTTCACGCGTAACCTCGTCTAAATTCTGATCAGTTCTAAGCAAATATAAACCTATTCGAGAATATTTTTCTGTACAAACCCTACCTTTCAGACCTATTCAGAGATAGATCAAATGCACTCGTCTCTTCCTTCCTAATAACCCCAATCTGTTGCGAGAGAAAGGTCACGATTTTTCCCTTTAAGAAGAATGCTTTTTGACCTTTCGGAGCTGAACTTGACAAGCGTGGAAGGCCTTCTGATTTATCGAGCCCACAGTTGGCTAAAGATATTGTAAAAAGGGAGAGGCATGAGAGAATTCAAACTTGCTATATATTTTAAGTCAGATGATACAGGGAATTTTGGATCTTTGCTGGAAATAGATACGTGGTTTATGTTTGCAGTCAGAGTATATGTGTATCATATTTTCAGGGAAAGTGTATGTGCATCATATTTTCGGCGAAAGGATATATGCATTATATTTTCACTGAAAATATTAGTGTATTATATTATCTGTGAAAATGTAACTGCATGATATAACTGCATTATTTTTCAGTGAAAGTATAAGTGCATTATATTTTCAGTGAGAGTATAAATGCTCAATATTTTCAGTGAAAGTGTAGACTCCTATTTTCAGTGAGAGCATATAAGTGAACTATGCTTTAATTAATGTCCTGTACACGTTGACTTTTAACCTACTCAAAGGTGTATGCATTCTAGAGTATCAGATTAACTTAACGACCATAACTACGAAGCATGAATATTAGACGAAAAGGATGAATATTAATAGTAAATGAAAATGACGAAATTTAATAAAAGATGAAAATGAATGCCAGATGAAAATGACGACAATGGGTGTCATGTTATTATTATTATTTTTTAACCATCGATACCAAAGGATGACGACCGTGAATGCGATGAATGTCAAAGAAAAATCAATATCAAGTTGCATATAACGTTGACATATCCCTGAAGCAAACAAACAAACAGAAGGGGGAAACAAGAAATGACTACGCACAAACACACACACACACACACACACACACACACACACACACATACAGACACACACACACACACACACACACACACACACACACACA
>NC_061859.1:3500629-3505629 GCF_019202785.1 Penaeus chinensis
TTCGATGATAACTAGATTCACTGATGCATATTGAGTATCAGCCCAATTCGGTGTCAGTTTACATAGTGTTGTGGGCAAATATATTACTAGAATAGCATCTACAAACTGAATCAATTTTACCTTGTTGAATGGAAATTGATTTACATTTCATTCAATCACCAGCACATACAGATTAATTTTAATATTGCTGATTCATAGAACGTGTGTCTGATTATCCATTCATTACTCGTGAAATCATTATGCATTTCTTTTTTCAAAATTTCTCAAAATTAAAGTATCACGATGTTTACATTCCTTTTCTTATCGTTTCAGGTTCTGCCAGCTATGTCATCTCTACTTCATTCATGTCTGGTTTCAATGATACCTGTTTGTGATGGCCAAACGCCCATTGCATACTGACCTGATGCAACATGTAGATTGCTTGCAAGGTTCGCCATCTCACGCTGAATGCAAACTGGCCTTGCCTCTGTCCCCACGAAGATCGACCGATGCAGTGATACACAAGTGGTGGTGGAAAAGCGAGCGGGAAAGATGTGGGCGGCATGGTGACAGTGACGCCCACGAACCAAGGCTTACATCATCGGACAGACCATGAGCAAGCCGCAGGGTAGTCGCAGCCCTTTGTATTTGCCCAGGACGCGAGCGGTTTTGGCGTGGGCGTGTATGTGGGCTTGGGTCCTGCTGGAGGTCTCGGCGGAGTGCCCGAAGGTGTGCGAGTGCAAGTACCGCGGCGGGAAGGAGCTGGTGGTGTGTCGCAACGCCCACTTCATCGACATCCCTCGCGGTCTCCCTCCCAGCACCCAGGTGCTCGACCTTCGCCACAACAACCTCAAGATTCTTCCGCGCGATGCTTTCGTCTACTCGGGCCTCGTCAACCTCCACAAGGTCTGGCTCAACTACTGCAAGCTGATGTGGCTCGAGGACGGCGCCTTCCGCAAGGTGGCGAACGTCCTCGAGCTCGACCTCAGCAACAACAACCTCCGTTCGGTGCCCTCGGGAGCGCTGAAGGACCTGGGTCGCCTGAGGGAGCTGAGGATTGCGGACAACGACCTTAGTACCATCACGGATTCAGCATTCAAGTACTCCCTAAGTTTGGTCCAGCTGGATCTTAGCCAAAATAGAATAGCGACCATAGAACCTGGGGCCATAATGATTCTCAAGAACCTAGAGGTGCTCAACATAGCCGACAACAAGATAACGGCATTGGACGGGAGCGAACTGCGGCCACTGTCTCTGCTGAGCGTCATTCGCCTCGAGGGCAACCCGTGGCACTGTGACTGCCACCTGCGGTCGCTGCGGCAATGGTTCTATGACCGCAGCATGGCAGCTTCGGTTCCCCCCTCGTGTTCGAAGCCTCGCTGGCTGATGGGGAGGGACTGGCAGCTTTTGGAGAACGAGGAGTTCATCTGCGTGCCCAAGGTGACTGCCATTGCTCCAAGGGTGCTCGCTGCCTATGGCGAAAATGTTTCATTGTTGTGTAATGTAGAGACAGAGGTAGAGACAACTATATTCTGGCTGTTTGGCGACAGCCCGGTGTACAACGCGAGTGAAGTTGAGCAATATGAAGTCTCAGAACTTCTGGCTCCCAATAACACGACGTACATCTCCAACTTCACCATAACGGACATCGCGCCCGAGGACCAGGGCGTGTACCGGTGCGTGGCGGAGAACAGGGCGGGGCGCGGGGAGACCAACTTCACGGTGCAGGTCTCGCACGAAGTCGCTGAAGTTCGAGTAGCAAACATTGAAGAAACTTCTTATATGACAGAAGGCCTACTAGGCGGTATTGCTACATCTGTATCAGTGTTACTGCTTGCTTGTAGTCTTTTATACTGTAAATTTCGTAGTGCAAGAGTGCATGAGCCGGAACCAAAGGTCGAAGAATCCCCGGAGCCGCAAAGCTCCACCTGCGACGCCCAGCACAAGTTCGCTGGCTACCACATCATCCCTTCGTGCGACTCGGAGGAGGCCCAGGCGCCGCGCGACGCCGAGGTGCAGCAGGCGTGGGCCTGCAGGGAGGTGTCCAGCAGCGACTCGAGCCGGCCCACGGAGGTCAGCATTGAGCCCGGACTCATGCAGGACCCGTCACCGCAGGGACCCAGCGCCCTGGCCATGGCCCCCAGCAGCGTCTCATTCGTCCAAATTCCCAAGATGGAAGCGGCCTATACGCTCAACCTCCCGGAGGAGCGAGGGCGCTGGAAGAACTTCAGCTGCGGCAACAGAATGTGCGGCCGCTCGGTGTCCCAGGCGTCGCTCCGGGACAGTGAACAATACCCCGACCTGCTGGACCTCCCGCACTCCCAGCTGACGCAGCTACAGAAGCAGCCGCAGCAACTTCACGCGATTCAGACCCAGGATGGAGTTGAGCTTCAAACCACCAACCCAGCCTTCTGTACTAGACCGTGAGTAGAGAAAAGTTCGTCGAATTATTCCACTGTGTTTCTACCTCCTCTTCTTTGTACCCTCTTAACTCTCTCCTTTATCACCTCGAATTCCCACTATTCATAGCAGATCCCCCAGGTCCCCAGGTCTATCCATTTGTAATTAAGAAACTACACATATAAAGAGACACCCAATAAACAGACGCCTTTATGCCCTTAGAAGGACTCGAAGTGACGCCGTCTGTAGGTCAGCGTCGGTCCGGCAGACGTCCTCGACACAGGCCTCTCCTCAGAGTAACCAACAAGATCCATCAGACTATAGGTTAGTGGTAGTTAGTGGAGACTCTTCTTCCTTTCCCGAAGCGCCGATGCTGAATTCCTTGTGAGCTAAAATCTGCATATTCGGAATTTGAGATATGTATAGAGGTATTTACTGCTAATGGAGAATGCTGCTGCTTAACAAAGGACATTTCGTTTTCATAATAACAATGGAGTAATAAGGTTTGTTGTTTACTAATAATAGGGGATCTGCACTCCTGTCTTGTTCTGTCCTGTGCTCTACATTATGCATGGTGCACTTATAATTACATTTACTCTAAAGGAGTGAAAAGTGAAAATAATTTAGGTACTCTTGAGGGTGAATCCTTACTTATTAGCATTACCATTATCGTTATTATAATTATTCTTGTTATTGTTATCATTATTATTATTATTATAATTATTGTTATTAATATCATTATCATTGTTATTATTATTGATGATGGCAATACTAAAAATAATAATAACAACAATAATAATAATGATAATAATAATAATAAAATAATAATAATAACAATAATAATAATAATAATGATAACAATAATAATAAAATAATAATAATAACAGTAATAATAATAATAATAATAATAATAATAATTATTATTATTATTATTACTACCATCATTATTGTTATTATCATTGTTATTATTTCCATCATTATATGATCATGTGTCACTGTCTACCCATAATCTAACTTCAACAACCAATTCCCTTCAGGTCCTCCAGTGCTCTCAATCTCGCCCTTAGCGAAGCAGCATCCAACGCGTACGCTCACGCCCACGCCCACCTGCCCATGAGCAGCCACCAGTGTCTTCCCACGCCGCCCATGCTGGAGAGTCACGACCCGAGGGCGCTGCGACAACTTGTGGCATCCCAGAGGTTATAAGAGAGGCTGTTGTGTGTGTGTCTTCATTATATGCAGATTAACGCTCATCCACTTTCATATCATGCAGGAATTAGTCGAGCCTCGTCGTTTGCCATTCAACAGGACGTGCAAATCCAATTTTGTTCTGGTCCTGTTCCCTGTTATTAAATCGCGTTTTTGTTTTCTCTCTCTGTGCACAGGACCGACTGCACGCCCGCGGAAGGTGCGTGCAAACATGCTGACACGGCGGACCCTTACCACTTCGAATACCACGCGGCTCAGCTCGAGAAGTTCCTGCAGGAGTACCGCTGTCTCCAGGCGCAGCTCCTCCACATGAAGCAGTCGTATGAGGCGCATAAAAGGGCGGGGTCCATGCCGAGGTGAGAGCTTTGGGGAGAAAAGACGTTTTGCTGTGTTTATTTTCATGTGGTTGAGTACCGGTTTAGTATACTGGCTTATGCAAATTGCCTTCTGTTATAAGCATTAGGAGCTTTATGTCGGATTAAACTCATTAATATATCAACTTCACTCTGTTTCTACATACCTGGCGATTATGCTGTGACGTTTTGCTTTGTTTATTTTGATGGTTATACTAGTTTATTAAAATTGCGCTTCATTATGTATTAATGACTTTGTGTTTGGTTAAATTCATTCCTGTTTCTGCATTACCCCCTGTCTTTACGTCTGATTGCGGTTTGTGCTCGTATCTATCGAGCTGATCTCATCATATTCGGTTTGCTTCCTGCGTATGCCTGCTTGCCATATAAGCCTGTCATACAGGCTGCCTATCCATCAATACGTGCGTGCGTGTGTATGCAAATTTCTTTATATGTTGTATGTCTTTCTATTCTACCTCTTTTTTTAAGACGGCGTATTTTATTTATATTTCCCATTATTTCGCCTACTGCGTCAGGTTGGACTGCTGCTCCCAGGCAGGCGAGGGCGGCCAGGGGAGCCCCGTGCCCGGACTCCCCAAGGAGGTCTGCTGCGCCTGCACCTCCCACTCGCCCTTCGTAGGTCATCCCGCAGAGGGCGCAGAGAAGACCCCGCAGGCAGCTTCTGTCGTGCCCGGATTCCCAGGGGGACAGCAGCTCAGCTCCCCCTGCGGGTTCCCGGCGGAGGGCGACGTGCCCCAGTCCGTACCCTGCGGGTATGCTGGGCCAAGCGGCATGCCGCCGGTGTGCCCCGTGGGGTACGCCGACTCCCCGACGCTCGCTGTGCCGCAGGCGTGCCTGTACTCGGGTGCCGCCGGCGCCAAGAAGCCCGAGGAGCTGCGGCGCGACCCGGGCAGCCCCGCCGCAGCCAGGGAGTCGCCCGTCCGCGCCAAGGCCGACGACCTGCACGCCGCCGACGCCAAGTTCCACTCGCCCGACCAGGCTGTGAGGAAGGCCACCGTCGCCTTCGCCGACCCCGCCGTTTCCACGAGCCAGCACGAG
>NC_061859.1:3518129-3530629 GCF_019202785.1 Penaeus chinensis
ATTATTATTATTATTATTATTATTATTATTATTATTATTATTATTATTATTATTATTATTATTATTATTATTATTATTATTATTATTATTATTATTATTATTATTATTATTATTATTATTATTATTATTATTATTATTATTATTATTATTATTATTATTATTATTATTATTATTATTATTATTATTATTATTATTATTATTATTATTATTATTATTATTATTATTATTATTATTATTATTATTATTATTATTATTATTATTATTATTATTATTATTATTATTATTATTATTATTATTATTATTATTATTATTATTATTATTATTATTATTATTATTATTATTATTATTATTATTATTATTATTATTATTATTATTATTATTATTATTATTATTATTATTATTATTATTATTATTATTATTATTATTATTATTATTATTATTATTATTATTATTATTATTATTATTATTATTATTATTATTATTATTATTATTATTATTATTATTATTATTATTATTATTATTATTATTATTATTATTATTATTATTATTATTATTATTATTATTATTATTATTATTATTATTATTATTATTATTATTATTATTATTATTATTATTATTATTATTATTATTATTATTATTATTATTATTATTATTATTATTATTATTATTATTATTATTATTATTATTATTATTATTATTATTATTATTATTATTATTATTATTATTATTATTATTATTATTATTATTATTATTATTATTATTATTATTATTATTATTATTATTATTATTATTATTATTATTATTATTATTATTATTATTATTATTATTATTATTATTATTATTATTATTATTATTATTATTATTATTATTATTATTATTATTATTATTATTATTATTATTATTATTATTATTATTATTATTATTATTATTATTATTATTATTATTATTATTATTATTATTATTATTATTATTATTATTATTATTATTATTATTATTATTATTATTATTATTATTATTATTATTATTATTATTATTATTATTATTATTATTATTATTATTATTATTATTATTATTATTATTATTATTATTATTATTATTATTATTATTATTATTATTATTATTATTATTATTATTATTATTATTATTATTATTATTATTATTATTATTATTATTATTATTATTATTATTATTATTATTATTATTATTATTATTATTATTATTATTATTATTATTATTATTATTATTATTATTATTATTATTATTATTATTATTATTATTATTATTATTATTATTATTATTATTATTATTATTATTATTATTATTATTATTATTATTATTATTATTATTATTATTATTATTATTATTATTATTATTATTATTATTATTATTATTATTATTATTATTATTATTATTATTATTATTATTATTATTATTATTATTATTATTATTATTATTATTATTATTATTATTATTATTATTATTATTATTATTATTATTATTATTATTATTATTATTATTATTATTATTATTATTATTATTATTATTATTATTATTATTATTATTATTATTATTATTATTATTATTATTATTATTATTATTATTATTATTATTATTATTATTATTATTATTATTATTATTATTATTATTATTATTATTATTATTATTATTATTATTATTATTATTATTATTATTATTATTATTATTATTATTATTATTATTATTATTATTATTATTATTATTATTATTATTATTATTATTATTATTATTATTATTATTATTATTATTATTATTATTATTATTATTATTATTATTATTATTATTATTATTATTATTATTATTATTATTATTATTATTATTATTATTATTATTATTATTATTATTATTATTATTATTATTATTATTATTATTATTATTATTATTATTATTATTATTATTATTATTATTATTATTATTATTATTATTATTATTATTATTATTATTATTATTATTATTATTATTATTATTATTATTATTATTATTATTATTATTATTATTATTATTATTATTATTATTATTATTATTATTATTATTATTATTATTATTATTATTATTATTATTATTATTATTATTATTATTATTATTATTATTATTATTATTATTATTATTATTATTATTATTATTATTATTATTATTATTATTATTATTGTTATTATCTTTCATCCAAAGGGGAAAGAAATGTTGTAGTCATATTTTGCAGAAGGTTGTTTATTGGTCTTTCTATGTCTGTATATTTGCGTGCATACATACGTAAATACGTCTGTCTGTTTATCTCCTTATATATGTATATATGTATTACACACACACACACACACACACACACACACACACACACACATACACACATTATCTCTCTCTCTCTCTCTCTATCTCTCCTCCTTCCCTCTCTTACTGCGTCTGACCGTCGAACCATGCCTCCCTCTCACCCTCTCTCTTTCTCCCACCTTCTCTGTCCTTAACTCCTCCTCTCTCTTTTTCTCCTACTTTCTCCCTCCTTCCCTCCTTCTCACTGTCTCACTCTTCCTCCCTGCCTCCTTCCCTCTCTGCCTTCCTCTTTCTACCTCTCCCTCCCACCTTCTCTCTCCCTCCGTCCTCCTCCTCCCTCTTTCCCTCTCTCCCTCCCTCCTCCTCCCTCTTTCCCCCTCTCCCTCCCTCCCTCCTCCTCCCTCTTTCCCCCTCTCCCTCCCTCCTCCTCCCTCTTTCCCCCTCTCCCTCCCTCCCTCCCTCCTCCTTCCTCTTTCTCTTTCCCTCCTACCTTCTCCCTCCCTCCCTCCCTCCCTCCCTCCCTCTATCTCTCATACACAGATACTTTGTGGATTCGTTCTGGAGACAAAGTTTGCTTGTTACGATGTGTTGTAGACTTTTGCCATGCATGAGCAAAATTCCAGACAATTGGTTAATTCATATCGTGTTTCCTTCTTTTTTTCTTTCCAACATGGGGGAAATTGCAGCATGATGCAATTAGAATACGGTTATAGATATGTAGAATAATTAAATAACTAAAGTACACCGACACACACGCACACACACACACACACACACACACACATATATATTACTTATCAGTAACAATGCTTCTTTTTTCTCTATTTCTATTCATACAAAAATGAAAATAAAAACGCAGCATCCATTACTATTGATCGTATCTCATCACCAAATGTAGTGGTTGAAATAAACATTTCCCCTTTTTTCACTGAATTATTTTAAACACAGATTTCATATCAAAAGCAGCGTTTTCTATACACAACGCAGGAAATAATTTATCGTTTTTTGACATGCGAAGTTAAAACTGTAGAAATAATGAGTGTAAGTTATTATTTCTAGAATTAATGATAATGATTAAACATTTTTTTTTCTCTGCGTGTGGGAAATTTCTACCGAAGTTTCGTCATTAAAAGCATTACCATCGTCCAATCATCGTGATCTTCAGAAATTTCCCTTTGTACGGATTTCTTTGTAGATTGATAAAGAACATTATGCTAATCAAAGTCTGAAATCGACTTAAGTCTATGATAATAAATGTCTAATTTGTTAACTTTACCTGATTATTAAACGCAGTAAAACAGACAAAGAGACGGACCATAATTCCATTGTTTGCGAATCCATTCATTACGGGAAGTTAATGGACGTTGAGATTTTACTCAAACTAATGGTTATGTCATGTAAAGGGGGTGGACGTGTACGATTAAACACGCACCCAAACCCACGAATACATGTACTCATGTACGCATATGTACGTATATGAACATTTATGTGTGTGTATTTGTGTTTGTTAGCACGTTTTGTAATTGTGTATCAGACAGGTTTACATTACACACACACACACACACAGACACAGACACACACACACACACAGACACACACACACACACACACACACACACAGACACACACACACACACACACACACACACACACACACACACACAGACACACACACACACACACACACACACAGACACACACACACACACACACACACACACACACACACACACACACACACACACACACGACTAAAGAAATACATCCAATACAATAAACTACATAGTATTTGTGCACGAGTCTTTGCAACAAACGAATCGTAACCTCCTGAGGCTCGCAGATCCACCTACACGAGGAGAAGTTTCTAATCCCTCTTCGTGGCCCTCACTCGCGCACAGCATCCCTTTTCCGTTTATCCTTTCTACAGAGACGGAGGGACCTTAAGCACACCCGTTGGGGGACTTTCCTAACTCATGGCACAGGGAGAGGGGGGAAAACAAAAATTAAGGCCGTGAATTTTATCTAAATCTGGGTATTTTCAGACTCCTAAAATGCCCCCCCAAAACAAAAACAAAAACAAAAAAAATACAACAACAATAACAACAACAACAACAAACAAACAAACACGCATATTACTAAAGCTACATTCATTTCTCCGGCTGTATTCGAAGCAAACGGAATCTAAGACCTAAGTTAGATACAAATAGGACACGTCGAAGGTTTAGCCTACATTTCGGAACACTTGCTCGATCGATGAGTTAATTGTTTGGGCACTAATATAGTCTACTAACTTCACGAGAACTTGAATCCGGGATTGATTAAGTCTCCCCTACAGTGGAACTAATCCGAAAGTTGTTTCTTGTATCTGATGTTGTCTTGATAGTTTACTGATACAGTAGTCTCGAGCTGAATTTTCTTTGTTTACATAAAACACGTCAGTTTTTCTTTCTTCCTGAAAAGCTTTCATTTTCACTTTAGTTGAATATGCGGTTATTTAATTTATTCATCATGATTTCTTTTATATACCATTATTTTTTATGTCTTCCCTCCGCGCGTCTTTCATTTCATGCTGAATGAATCTCGTCGAATGGCATATTTCGCAGCACAAGGAAAGGATTCCAGCGGCTTCCTTGTAATTGCCTTCGCTCAAAAGCCGGCTCTGACATTTTCACATTTACTGTACTTCCTTCCCTCACTGTCTGTCTCTTTCCCTCGCTTCCCTTACCCCTTTTTCCAAGTCTCTGTCACGTCTTTCGTAACTTTATCTCATATTTTTTCCCTCCTCTGCTCTGTATATGGCATGGCTGTTTAGTCATAATCAATTTTCAATATTAATGTCACAGTTACTGATATCAAAGTCATATTAGACTCGTAAGCCTTTTTCCAAACAACTGAACGCTTTGAAATAAAATATCTTGTTTCATATCGCTAGAAGATAAATTTCCTGTTTGTTCATTCGGTGATCAGACGAAGGCGAGCTTTTCTTCGTAAATGGATGTTAAATTCAGCCAAATAGATCAAGTTGGATGGAGAAATAAGACGAACTAACATACAGGAATCCTTTTAAATGTCTTTATTTCCCCTGCTTTTGATTATTACGCGCTACATTCTATATATATATTTAAAAAAATTACCTTTTCGAAACCTCTCCTTTGACTCTTCAACACTTTCTATCCTGCCATCCTCCCTTCAGTCGTCGGACACACACAAATAAAAAAATATATATTGTAACATTATGAATTTCTTTCCCTGGAGGGATTGTAAACACGTTAACTATTCCCCCGTCCTCATTAGAATATTAGATCGATAAACCACAAAAAAGTAAAAAGGCCCAAAAAGAGTATAAAAAGATACTTAAAACATGGGTAGTTTCTCTTTTTGATTCTGCCTGTGGGAAGGAAACTCATTATTTTATCATTTGAAGACGAACATCACATTTCTGAAAAAATAACGAAGCACCAAGGAACAGCAGAACACAAGAGAACATTTCAGACAACAGAATCCACAATTTTTCTGAGTAGACATACAGTGAACACCGGAAAGAAGGATTTTTGTTCTCTGCATGGTATATTACCGAGGGTTAAAGCGGCGCAAACGTACCCATTCTCTACACGCTGACATTTGAGTGACAGATATCCATGGTAGATTTGGCATTATCAGTATCTAAGTCAACTATACAATTTCCAATATCAATGTCAAATTTACTATTTTTTGAAATATCAGTGTCAAATTTTCCATTTTCGGTTACAATATCAACCTTAGGTATTTAGTGTAGCCGAAGAAGAATTTTGGACTGTTTTTGGTTTGCTTTCAGACGACGATCTAATATTTTGGAGAAAAATCTTACCGGTCCTTTATCAATTCTTTTTCCTCTTCGTTTCAGAATCATAGCATGATAAATCAAAATCTTCTAAAATGCGTAACTGACGTGAACAAACTATGAAACAACAGTAGCATAAACCATTTTTAACCTTAAATCATAAATAAAACCATAAGCCATAAGTAACCCAATCGGCAGGTATGGCAAGAATACATGCCATGCCCACTGTAATACAATTGTATTTATTGCATTTACACACAGATGGCTCTACAAGTGCTTAGTCACCAATTTGTCTTACCTATCTCATCTGTTTACCCTTTCATTTGACTTTTGGAAAAGGTCTTTTGCATTGCTTCATTATGGAGCCATCTGTATGTACAAAATTCAAAATCCAAAAATAAAAAAAATAAAAACTACAGGGATGTTGCAGCTGTATACTGTGCAAATGTACAATTACAACCTGTTACTTTTGTCATGATTTTTATTCATTTCTAATATGCTTGAAAAAACGTCGACTGCAACTCTCTCTCTCTTTCTCTCTCTCTCTCTCTCTCTCTCTCTCTCTCTCTCTCTCTCTCTCTCTCTCTCTCTCTCTTTCTCTCTCTCACACACACAAATAATCGAAATTCGTGACTTTTTTAAAAGGACGAATTGCGAATACGTCATTATTTTCCCGTCATTAATGGAATATCAAAGAAAGAAAGAAAGAAAAAAAGAAAATAAAGAAAACATACTTTTTATTTCTAGCACTGTGGCTCAAATAACCAGGAGCGAGCTAAGAGAGAGAGAACTTACAATAATATTTGCAGGGGTATATCTAACACTAAACACTGGCCTTCACGCTGGAGAAAAAAGTAAGTTGTCTTTTTCATTTCACACACACACACACACACACACACACACACACACACACACACACACACACACACACACACACACACACACACTCCCTGTTAGAACCATTTAAGTTACGAATGAAATGTAAATTGTCAATAAACGAAAAGTAGCAAATGTCAGCAGGATAAATTTCAGTTCTGTTCGTTACTTTCGTGTAAATAACCGCAATTAATTTTGTCAACCTCAGTGCCAAATTTACTATTTTCAAAGATAAATCCAAACTTGCTTTTATTCAGACACCTGATTTTTTTTCGACAAACAACCGAGAAGACAAAACATTTTTTCTTCTTTCTAAAAAATACATATAAATAGCATTTAGACGCAACGTTCAGTTGGACGAAGGCGTTCTTAACCAGCTTTTTACCCTCAAAATGCTACTATATTTTCTGATGAATTAACATAAATGAACTTCTAAATAATTATATTCTAAGATACGGAGTAACTCTCGAATGTTGTTAGTAAAATGCGTAAACAAGGAAAACAACAATAGCATATATCATCTTAAATTTCAGTGTCGCAAATTTACTAACACACACAGCCTGTCATTTTAAGTGTCACGAGGTGTAGAACCACCCTCTGTCACACAAACGTAAACACTGAACTTCCTAATTTCAAACACTGAACTTTCTAATTTCAAACACTGAACTTTCTAATATCTCAACAGCTGCACCACGAAATACCTAACTGCGAGAAAAAAGGCAATTTTTTAAAATTACTTATCTGTGAACTTACTAACTTCACACATGATAAATAGTTGGTCCCAAGCTATATTTCGTTCGATCATTTTGCTACCTCTTGCGCCTCGTGCTATGGCCTAGTACCATCTTCCCACCCCTCCTCTCCCTCCCCCGTTGCCATGGTCCCTACCAAAGAAAGCCTGGTCTAGGGATCCTCACACAACAGGATTCGTCGTCTATTGCATCCTCACGCTACCTTTTATTCAGTGGCTCTGTCTCTTTCCTTTCCTTTTGTTCTATGTGTGTTTTCTCTTTCGGTGTCTTCTCCAAACTTTTCATCGATACCTCTTCATATTTATTCTCTCCTGCTCCATTCTCTCTCTCTCTCTCTCGAATCGTCTGAAACACACAAATAAACATTAAAATTCATGACTTCCTTTCGCTGGATGGATGGTGAACGCGCACAATATTTGTCCGTCCTTATTAGAATATCAAAGAGCGAGGAAAGGGAAAGGCTGAGCATACTTGCTTTTTGGCCTGAACCGCTGCAGCACGAATGCTCAAAAGCGAAATAACAGGCAGATGACAGACAACAATACTTGCTGGAATATCGTCAGCGTTGTAGCTTCCTGATATGCTCGGGAGGAAAAGATGGCGCCTTTTCTGTTTCATCTTGATGGTGTGAGAAGTAAAAGTTGATCGTTGTTATTTACAAGTAAACCGGGTATTGCAGAAAACGAAAATACCTCCTATAGACATTCATCTCATATTCGTAAAGGACAATCAAAATTGTCTAAATTTGCAAAGTTTTGTGGCATTTCTGTTCCCTTCGCGGAATCAAGTAATATTGGTGGGTAAGCTCTTCGCGGTTTATATATATATATATATATATATATATATATATATATATTTATATATATAATAATAATAATAATAATAATAATAATAATAATAATAATTATTATAATTATAATTTCTCATTATATAAATATAATTGTAATTATAATGGTAATGATAATGATAACAATAATAATTGAGCACTAATAGGTGCTTTCCTATGTCAAAGTCACTATCTTCATTATCATTATCAACTTTTGGCAAGCAACAAACGTAGGATCAAAATCTCTTGGTTATTATAATTTTTTTCGAAAAAGAAAGAAATAATGAAAGAAAAAAAAAAGAATCCTTTGAATAAACGTTAAAGTCATGCTTTCAGACCGCAACGTTTGGCTTGTCGAGCGTAAGAATTCTTGACTGTCTCTTTTCATGCCTCCGTCGTCCTTTGCCTTAAAGAAAGCCCCTGATGTAAAACTTAGTCACCGGGCAATGGCGGAAGGAAAATATAAGATGGAATTAGCATACGGAAATTCCAATTTCGTAAGTAGTTATCATGCTTGTAACCGACTTGTATATATTTCAAAGAATATTTCTTTTCAAAGGGTTATGTGACGTAACAAAATGAGATGAAAGAGCCGTGAGTAGACGAGGAAAACGTTAGCATATGCCATCTTTGGAAGATTATCGCATTTTTTTTTTTATATAACGTATATCTATTTCTTTATTTACCTCTCTATACACATACATATATAAATATAGGGATAGATAACAGATAGAGATATACATAGACAGTCGATAGATAAGACACCGAACCTTCTTGGAAAATCGAGAAAAGGTGAAGCCAATGCCTGCCGTGGCCGCGAGGCGTAAAACATTTCCCACACCGATTAGCCGATTGTCAATACAGAGTATCTACGTGCGGGCCTTGTCATTCACATAAACTATTTAAATTGAACTGAAAAAAAGGCGTCAACCACAAGCGTGTACGTGGGTACAATAAAGTTACTAGAATTTACTACATTGCGTGGAAGAGATGGAGCGACGGAGTTTTAACTAAGAATAACGTAGGAAAAAACGTTTCGTCAGTTGTGTGGGTTCTGGCGTAGTCTTTAAACGTGGCTTGAACAGGAATTAAGGAGTTATTAACGGGCATAAATCCCTCCAGGTTTTCGTAGACAGATATGTGAATAAAGTAGATGAGGTAAGTACCATTAAAAATATAGTTTACGAGAAAGCTGCGAAGTCCTTATAGCAGATGTTCCGGTAAACTTTATTACTTGAATTTTAACGTGTCACTGACCCATGTACACAGACGTGGATGGAAGAGTTGCCAGATTAGCGGATTCTTCCATTTTTCTTAAAAGATTCCCTTTTTACATTTCCAACTTTCATGGCATAGATTATTTTGTTATACAATGTAACAATAGCTGTAAGTAAGTAAGTAAAAAAAAAAAAAAAAAAAAAACTTTCCTTAGATATAGTTGCAGTATGTTTATGTTTTCCTTGCAAATTCCCTAAACCAAAGGAACAGCCTAGCTACCGCCTTGACTCTCATTGATGTTGGTAAACGAAAATTCTGCTTGTATTTATTTATCATTTCCAGCCTTGCAGCACTTTCCTGTCATCAGCAGTGTGATCCGTATCCTAAGCATTGATTCAAGCATGGGAAATTGCATACGATTTTGCACTTTGGTTTCTATTGCAATAACATGCCAGAAAACTCACTCCACTTACTGGCGTTATTAAGCATGACACGGTGCGATTTTATCATATGGTCCTGTGTCACAGCTTGAGTAAGTTTTAACCCAATCGTCCCGGATTTATGTTCTGTCCCCTGTAGTTTTTGGTGAATTTTGTTACATATAGATGGCTCCACATGTGCTCAGCCGGCAAGGAGTCTATCAGTAAGCCCTAGTTTCCGATCCTGATTTCCCCATTCCTTGAATTGGCGGGAAAATTAATACCATTGCTATCGATACTGTTATCATTGTTATTGATGTTATGATTATTAATTTGTCATTCAAATATTTTAGACAATGAAATGATACAGAAGACCCTTTCTTAACGTGAAAGAAAGGGGTAAACAGGTGAGATAGGTAGTTTCTAATAACTGGCCATTTGGTGATTAAGAACTTGTAGAGCCATCTATGTGTAAATACAATACATAAACATGTATTACAGTGGGCATGGCATGTATTCCTGCCACATGGGGCGAATGGGTTAATTCTGAACCAGATTACCACTGGGTCATCAGGTACCTCGTCATCAAGGTCTTTCCTCTGTGGTACAGAATCCGGCTATACTGATTTGCACAAGCTTCCTCTGTTTCGCCTTGAAGCTTGTAAGGTGCCTGTTCATCTGTGTGAGAACGAATGAGATACACTTATCCACTTGGTGAGCGACTCGTCATCAGGAGATAGCTAACCATCCCTGTGACGGGAGGCAGAACAGACTGGCATTAGACACGATTCCTGTCAGCCTAGACAGTGTGCATTTCTCTGTACGGAACACTAACTATCAAATGTTATCATATTTGAGTAATATCGGTCATTTCATTGCCAAGATAGATACCAAATTGCCTCGATTCATTGCCAGATTTTTTTTTCATTACCAAATTTGCCCGGATTTGGTTATGAAAAATCGAAAATGGAAAAAACAAAAAAAATGGACGCAACATAATGTATCTTCCTTGCGACACTTGGCAATTACAAAACAAAATATTAAAATTAATCCCCTTTTTCCCGAAACGTAATTTTGCAGCAATCTGTCATTAACACCACCAAAGGACAAGTACATCGTAGCACTAATAAAGAAGGGAAGAAAGCAAGAAAGAAGAAAAGAGAGACTTTAATCACCAATTATTTTCCCTTAGCAAAGTGTTATTGAATGGCTGCGCTCGTGCGAAGAAAACCTTGCAATATTTTTTCCCGCCAATTAAGTATCTTCAGCCAATCGACGGCGATTGACACTTGTCTTTTAAAGTGCTTCGCTTCGTCATAAAGAAAGGGGAGGGGGAGGGGAGGGAAGGGGGAGGGGGAGGGGAGGCGAGGGGGAGGGGAGGGGAGGGGGAGGGGAGGGGGAGGAGAGGACGAGGGAAGGAGGAGCTGGAGGGGAGGTGATGGGAGAAGGAGGGGAGGGGAGGGGAGGAGTGGAGGAGGAGGAGGAGGGAGAGAGAGAGAGAGCGAGAGAGAGAGAGAGCGAGAGAGAGAGAGAGAGAGAGAGAGAGAGAGAGGAGAGAGAGAGAGAAAGAGAGAGAGCGAGAGAGAGAGAGCGAGAGAGAGAGAGAGGAGAGAGAGAGAGAGAGAGAGAGAGAGAGAAGAGAGAGAGAGAGAGAGAGAGAGAGAGAGAGAGAGAGAGAGAGAGAGAGAGAGCGAGAGAGAGAGAGAGCGAGAGAGAGAGAGAGAGAGAGAGAGAGAGCGAGAGAGAGAGAGAGAGAGAGAGAGAGAGAGAGAGAGAGAGAGAGCGAGCGAGAGAGAGAGAGAGAGAGAGAGAGAGAGAGAAAGAGAAAGAGAAAGAGAGAGAGAGAGAGAGCGAGAGAGAGAGAGAGAGCGAGAGAGAGAGAGAGAGAGAGAGAGAGAGAGAGAGAGGGAAAGAGAGAGAGAGAGAGAGAGAGAGAGAGAGAGAGAGAGAGAGAGAGAGAGAGAGAGAGAGAGAGAGAGAGAGCGAGAGAGAGAGAGAACATTTTCTTCAGATTCTTTGAAACCGCACTCTGCACATTCATCTGACAGACGCACAAACAAACATAAAAATTCAAATCTTCTTTCACAGGATTTATTCAAAGCACGTTCAAATTGTGTGTACTTATCAGAACATGAAAAATGAGATCAAAAGAGAGAGAGAGAGAGAGAAAAAAAGGGTTGAACATCTGAACATATTTTTTTGGGTTTAATTAGTGCTACACAAAATATACAAAAGAGAGGCGAATGTCAGGTAATTTACGGATCCTCAAAAATGCTATACCCACCATG